>NC_060141.1:177088465-177391496 GCF_021461385.2 Schistocerca piceifrons | reverse complement strand
TGCCGGAACTAACATCGGACTTTAATGCTGGGAAGACTACAAATGTGTCTGAACACATAGGGCAACGAACACTCGTAACGACCATGCATGTGCAATATTAACCATCGGCAACTACCACTGAAAATGGCGCGTGACCATCAGTACTGGACGGTGGCACGGTGCAAAAGCATTGCATGGTCTGATGAATCTCGCTAACTCTCCATCATGCATATGGGAGGGCGCGAAACTATAGTCCTCCAGGGGAACAGCTCCTTGACACCTGTACTCCTGTACTGTGGGACGGAGACAAGCTGGCGGCGGCTCCACAATGCTCTGGGCATCCATGGGTACAGCTGAGTTCGTGCGAGGCACCACGACGGTCAAGGAGCGTAGTACGCTTGTTGCAGATCACGTACACTCGTGTTTCCCGACGGCAGTGGCATTTTTCAGCAAGATAATGTGCCGTGTCACAAGGCCAGGAGTGTGATGGAGTGGATCGAGGGACACAGTGGCGAGTTCCAGTTGATGCTGCTGCCCCCCCCTCCCCCCGCTCCCCCCCCCCCCCCCCCGCCAGCTCACCAGATCAGCACCCGATCGTGCACATTTGGGATGTGATAGAACGTGGCGTCGGAGTTCATCGTCCCCCTCTCCGGAATTTACGGGAATTAGGTTAACTTACTTCCGTGTGCAGATGTGATGGAAACTCTCTCCAGCTACCTACCAAGGCCTCATAGCTTCCATGGAGGACATACCGGCTATTAGGTAGATGGTCATAATGTTCTGGCTGATCAGTGTATCTCACACAGAACATATTTCTGACCAATTTACTAATGCCTTCGTGCTAAAATGGAGTTGTTACCTTGGTGGCCTCATCTTGCAAGTGGGTGAAATTGCGAATAGTCCGATAGTAACGAAAATGTAAACATATATGGAAAGATTGGCAGTAGCCATGGTAATATTAAGTTAAAGCATGAACGTAAACAAAATAACTCGTATCGTATCAACACCTCACACTTTCAGCATTTACTCGGAGGTTTCTACATCGAACGCAAATTTCCAACAGCATAGAGACACATATTTGCTCATAAAAAAGCGCTATATGGTAAAACCGCCAAACATCTGGAAGAACGCATACGCCAACACAAAGCTACTTTTGATATCAAAGAGTGACGTCTGATGTAGAAATGTAAACATCAGAAATGTACAAGCCTTTCAACAAACGCAACCGGGAGCACAAAATCTGTCATGGCTTACTAATTACTTCTGTTCTAATGTAATGTAATACCAATAAACGCAATTGGATGTCGTAGTTTCCTTATACGTTTTCCAACGGTCTTCGTTGTTTAAAGGGTCATTTCTTATAATAGCTGTCAGCGGTATAGCCACCTACTCTCTGGAATACGTATTATGGTGTAAACATCAGAAAGTGGGACCCTAAAGCCCTGGCCCCTCTCTACGAGGTCATCATCTTGACGTAACAAACCACGTATCCTATCTACACTAATGGCCATTAAAACTGCTACACCAAGAAGAAATGCAGATGATCAAAGGGTATTCATTGGACAAATATATTATACTAGAGCTGACTTGTGATAACATTTTTACGCAATTTGGGTACATAGATCCTGAGAAATCAGTACCCAGAACAACCACCTCTGGCCGTAATAACGGCCTTGATACACCTGGGCATTGAGTCAAACAGAGCTTGGATGGCGTGTACAGGTACAGCTGCCCATGCAGCTTCAAAACGATACCACAGTTCATCAAGAGTAGTGACTGGCGTATTGTGACGAACCAGTTGCTCGGCCATCATTGACCATACGTTTTCAATTGGTGAGAGCTCTGGAGAATGTGCTGGCCAGGGCAGCAGTCGAACATTTTCTGTATCCAGAAAGGCCCGTACAGGACCTGCAACATGCTGTAGTGCATTATCCCGCTGAAATGTAGGGTTTCGCAGGCATCGAATGAAGGGTAGAGCCACGGATCGTAACACATCTGAAATGTAGCGTCCACTGTTCAAAGTGCCGTCAATGCGAACAAGAGGTGACCGAGACGTGTAACCAATGGCACCCCATACCATCAAGACGGGTGATACGCCAGTATGGCGATGACGAATACACGATTCCAATGTGCGTTCACCAGTCCATGCTGCTGCAACCGTCGTCGAACTGTTCGTGCAGATGGTATTTGTCTTGCAAACGTCCCCATCTGTTGACTCAGGGATCGAGACGTGGCTGCAGGACCCGTTACTGCCATGCGGATAAGATGCTTGTCATATCGACTACTAGTGATACGATGCCGTTTGGATCCAGCACGACGTTCCGTATTACCCTCCTGAACCCACCGATTCCGTATTCTGCTAACAGTCATTGGATCTCAACCAACGCGAGCAGCAATGTCGCGCTACGATAATAGGCTACAATCCAACCTTTATGAAAGTCGGAAACGTGATGGTACGCATTTCTCCTCCTTACACGAGGCTTCACAACAACGTTTCACCAGGCAACGCCGGTCAACTGCTGTTTGTGTATGAGAAATCGGTTGGAAACTTTTCTCATGTCAGCACGTTGTAGGAGTCGCCACCGGCGCCAACCTTGTGTGAATGCTCTGAAAAGCTAATCATTTGCATATCACAGCATCTTCTTCCTGTCGGTTAAATTTCGCGTCTGTAGCACGACATCTTCGTGGTGTAGCAATTTTAATGGCCAGTAGTGTATAATGTCATTACACCCATCCCCCTATCCTCCTATACCATCTCCACCAAACAGCACGTATTACAACTAAACAGCCAAATAAAAGTAACTACCATCTTGGCAATGTTCAAAAGTATCTGAACGATCGGAATTTTGTGCCATGTTCAAAAGTATCCAAACGACCTGCATTACTTATCAGAAAGAAGTAAAGGTATTAACAATACAATATTTACGAATCTGTGGGCTGTTGTTTATCAAGTATACGAAAACTTCACCTGAATCGTGTAACATGACATTGGCACCATCTTCAAAAGTATTCGAATAATCTGTAACTGGTGTGACCCAAGTAACTTACAATATTTGCAGGTCTGCATTATTTATCAAAAACATATAAGCTCTCTCTCTCTCTCTCTCTCTCTCTCTCTGTGATGCACACACACACACACACACACACACATACACCAAAATCTACATCTGCGTCAGCACTCCAAACACGACATGACGGTATGTGACGGAGGGTACCACTAACTGATCCCGCCGTCAATGTTCCATTCATGAATGACTCGCGGAAAAATGATTGTTGGTAAGCTGCTATATTAGCTACAATTTTTTGAATTTTCTCTTTGTGGTCATTTCACGCGACGTATGTGGAAGGAAGTAATGTGTTGTCCAGCTCTTCTCGGAACTTACTCTCCCGGAATTTCAGTTTAAACCTCTCAGTGATTCACAACGCCTCTCTTGTAGCGTGTGCTACAGGTGTTTCTTGAGAATCTCTGTAACGACCTCGCTCCGACTACACGATGCCGAGGCGAAGTGCGCCACTCTTCGTTGGATCTTCCCTATGTCCTCTATTAGTCACACCTGGTAAGCGTCCCAGAGTGATGATTAGTATTCAAAAAGCGGATGGACAAACGTTTTGTAAGGAACTTCCTTCGTGGATTAGTTACATTTCCTTAAGCCTCGTCATATATATCTCAATCATCTCTTTTCTTACTATCTGTTTTAAGTGGTTATTCCACTTAAAGTCTTTCTCAATAGTTGCTCTCGATAGTAGTACAGTAGTGAATTTCTTCTCCTATGTATGCGTATTTACACTCAGGTTCAAGTGCCTGTCCCTACACCGTTCGTCAATCTTCTGCAGGTCATTCTGCAATTCGATAGTGTCCTCTGGCGCTGCTACCTTCTTATAGACAACGGCATCATCTGCGAACGGCTTATGGAGCTTCCGGTATTATCTGCTAAATCATTTATGTATATTGTAAACAATAACGGCTCTACCGCACTTCCTTCGGGTACTCCTGAAATTGTCTTTTCGTCTGATAATTTTGTTTCGTTGAGAACGACGTATTGAGTTCTATCTGCAAGGAAGTCTTGAAACCAGTCACAAATGTTGCCCGATACTCGTCAAGCTCATATTTTTTTCTCTAATGGCAGCGTGGGCGGTGTCAAATGCCTTCCTGAAATCAAGGAACACGGCATCAATCTGAGCGCCGATGTCTACAGCATTGTGAATCTCATGGATGAACAAAGCGAGGTTAGTTTCGTAACCTGTGTTTGCGGAATCCATCCTGATTCTTATACATGAGATTTTCTTCACACAAACACACACACACACACACATTCATATCATAAATAAGAGTTAAATTCCAATAAAATGAAGCCCTTAGCTGCATACAGGCGTTGATATAAGTCAACCGGAACAGTTGAAAATGTGTGCCCCGACTGGGACTCGGACCCGGGATCTCCTGCTTACATGGCAGACGTTCTATCCCTCTGAGCCACCGAGGACACAAAGAATAAGGAGTCGGCAAGGACTTGTCTCTGGCACGCCTCCTGTGAGACCCACATTCGCAACTTATTGCCCCGCACTATATTCATAGTACCCCTGCCCATCATACTCCTTACTCGCGGCTTTACTGCCGATTCCCGTAAGAGTTCGGGCACTGTTTGTGCATCCGCACAGAAGAAGCGCCGGTGAGCCTTAACTATATATATATATATATATATATATATATATATATATATATATATATATGAAGATGGTATCTGTTCTTTCGTACATGTCCGAAAGAACAGATACATGTTCATATATATATATATATATATATATATATATATATATATATATATATATATATAAGTGTGCCTATATAAAAGCGGTGGCTCGTTTTATTTTTACAGGTTACTATCCCTTGCTGTAGGGGCTGTGATTTTTGATATTTTTTGTCTGAACAAGCAAGGCAAAACAGAGGCCAATACTTCCACCACATCAAGTGGATTGAGTACTCTCGTACTCACACTGAGCCGTGAACACTTCCCAGTTTATCAGTGGGGAATAGTTGAACATGATTACTACTGTTATCGGTGCAATGGTCGTGCCAGGCGCGCGATATTGAATCTTTATACTATCGTTAGTGGCTCGAGACCTGCACGACCTTATAGCAACCGTTATAGTTACGCATTATTCTGTTACACTAGGGGTGAGTTCACGTAAGGAAAGTGAGAGAATGTAAGATTTACGGACTCATTTATAAAACAGTTGAGAATCGAACAATAATACAACCAAAATGGGGGTGGGGGGAAGAAAGATTCGAGTTCAGCAGCCTGCCCCAACATACTTTCATAACACGCCACGATAGCAGGAGGAAAGGAATTTTAGTAAAGATCGCAGTATTATCAAATAGAATCCCATTTAGTAAAGGAAGGGATTGCAGGCGTGCAACGACCACCACCGGGAATTAGCCAAAGACTGAGAAGAATCGCTCGGTAGCCTCCCGTATTAAAGCAATAAAACCCGCAAGACGCGAAACTATTCACGATGACCTATCAGGTTCCATCTGGGCCGCAGGACACGAATCTACAGTGCATGTCGGTGCTCATGCTTACCAAACTTCATCTCCTGGAAGCGGCACCTCCGGCCTCAGGCACGGTCACACAAGAACTGACCTACTGCCCCTTTGTCCACCACCCATCCGCGGAGGGCCGGTTGGCGCCCGCCCGCGAAAAACGGGCGCGCACCTGAACTGGCCAATCATAGGGCCGAAATTGCACAGGGAGGCGACCTCGCGACATTAAAATTGAGCAGAAATAGCATTTACAAGATTGGTAAGGCAGGTTGGCGAACTGAGAACAGGAGAAACTTTGGCCACTACTGAATATTCAAACGACACCACGTGCTACCCTGGCGATCGGAAAAAGGATGGGAAACGGGAAGCCATCATGGCTGCTAGGAAGACTGCTGCCCTCGCCCATAAATAAAGAAAATTTCTAGCGTCAAGCTCCTCTCACAGATCAGTGTGAGACAAGCTGTAAAAATCGTCAAATAAATCAGGCAACCCATAGAAATTATTAATATTACCTGAATTTTTATTTTACCAAATACCAGAATGCTGGGATTAGAAATATGAGCCGGCCGAAGTGGCCGTGCGGTTAAAGGCCCTGCAGTCTGAAACCGCAAGACCGCTCCCGTCGCAGGTTCGAGTCCTGCCTCGGGCATGGATGTTTTTGGTGTCCTTAGGTTAGTTAGGTTTAACTAGTTCTAAGTTCTAGTGGACTAATGACCTCAGCAGTTGAGTCCCATAGTGCTCAGAGCCATTTTTAGAAATATGAAATGCGCGCACTGAATGGTGAATGAAGTGCACGTCTTTCATATACTTCACAAAAAATGGTTTATGTCAAGTACTGTACAGCCTAATCAGTAAATTTCAGCTCTCTGTAATTATTGTCACATACTGTACCAAAAATTCGTTCCCCTCAATAAATTTCATTGTTTTTGCTATCGTTTATGCTTTACTCTTTCATTATTTTCAGTGCAGTAAGATAAAGTTTTAACTCTGTGTGGGTAGTATCATTTCACGCAGGTTAGCTGAAGAGTTTCCCAATGATGCTGCTTGTCAAAATTATAACTTACAGATTAATTCTTTACTTCTTGTAAAGCTGAAGGAACTTCTAGATGAAATAATTAAAATTAAATTTATATTTCTTACATTCACACAGTAAATCAGTTACAAATCAGTTTAATGTCTTCTCTCACATTTTCACTCATACACTAAACGCTGTTACAAATCAAATTAATAATTTTACAGTCTCGCACCATATACCAGTCACATACTACACATTGTTTTCTTTTTTTAATTTTTACGTTTTCGCACATACGCTAGAACCAGTTATAAATCGCGTTTACATTTTCACACATACACAGCAACATCGCTCATCATTTTTCAGGTGGTTGTAACCCCAAGCAAAGATATTCACTTTTTATCAAGAAGTCGAAAACTTTTACTGCACTACGCTGGTATACCTAACTTGACCTGTGCAACAGGAGAAACTACATGACACTTGGATTGCATAACATACTTCACTGTTGTTTTAGCAACAGGATTCAACACACATTTCCATTAATCATTGATGGTTAACTCTCTTAACAGCAGACTGTTTCGCTGCATTTCCTCTACGCATTACACACCCTGATTCAGTTTTCAGTGCATACGTTTTACCTCGCAGACTGATCGACTGACAAGGGAAGGCCTCAGACACGGCCAACCGATTCGGCTAGAATTTTGTAGGTCGCTTGTGTACAACCTAAAACGAAGGAATATAAGATATTTTGGGTCAACACCCCCGCAATTTGGAGAAAATCACCCCTAAAGGTTATGACGAGCAATCGACTCAAAATGGGAGGGATCGATGGATAATTGTAAATAGAGCATTTTTCATCATCAGGTATGGGGTCCGCAAACGCATACTTTTCCAGAAATCGAGGAAAGAAACTTTTACAACTGCCGCTTCTCTACTCTCATGGTAAACACTTTTCGCCGACAGCGGCGATAGCGCAACGGCCAAGGTAACTGGCTGGGAATCGGAGAACCTGTGTTCGAATCTCTTTTCGTTTGTGTTTTTCCATATCACAACTGATAGCGATAGGAGAGTTAATAAGGTAAGTAAATCAATAAGGAATGCCGGCCGGAGTGGCCGAGCGGTTCTAGGCGCTACGCTCTGGAACCGCGTGACCGCTACGGTTGCAGGTTCGAATCGTGCCTCGGGCATGGATGTGTGTGATGTCCTTAGAAGTTAAGTCCCCTAGTGCTCAGAGCCATTTGAACCATTTTTGAACCAATAAGGAATGATAATAATAAGGTAGGCAAACTAATTTCCCAAACGCCGTGAGTTAGTAAAGTATTAAACTTTTAAGCCTTGTCACACGAAAACAACTCCGAATAAGAGTGCTGCGAATTCCTCACGAGGGATCACAGATAGCCAACTGCGCGACGCTTGTTTACTACGATGCACGGGACAGAATACACGCTGTGAGAGTTATGTTGTCCCAGTTGCCTCTTCGTCATATCATAGTTGTGAACCTGGAAGAGTGAAGGTGTCCAGCACGAGCCTTATAGAAGTCAATCGGAAAGAGTTGTTTTCCTTCATTAGGCTGCCGCGAACCTCGTGGATACATGTAGTGATTTTTCAATGGTTAATGCGCTAAATGAAATACGTTTCGTGAATGAATACAGTGTTCTTCCGTAAGTAACACATGACGAGTACTGTATGTAGTTTGTAGTAATTAGCTCGTCTGTTTATGCCGTAGTAACTAGTTATTGTTTGTTGTGTCATATCTTTCAAATGCATAATCTGAATAATGGAGGATGTACACCCTTCGACTAGCACTGTAATATATAGTTGGGAGCCTGTCACAGACGATGGCAAGCGGAAAGTTACCGATGCAGTGTTTTGGTTTGTAAAAGTGTTGGAAGACAGATGCATTATCAATGCACTACCGGAAGCAGGCAGTAATGTTCCTCGGCGTTCTACATCTACATACATACTCCGCAATCCACCATACGGTGCGTGGCGGAGGGTACCTCGTACCCCAAGTAGCATCTTCTCTCCCTGTTCCACTCCCAAACAGAACGAGGGAAAAATGACTGCCTATATGCCTCTGTACGAGCCCTAATCACTCTTACCATTGTGGGTGGTGTTTCCGCGAAATACAAGTTGGCGGCAGTAAAATTGTACTGCAGTCAGCCTCAAATGCTGGGTCTCTAAATTTCCGCAGTAGCGATTCACGAAAGAACGCCTCCTTTCGCCTAGAGACTCCCACCCGAGTTCCTCAAGCATTTCCGTAACACTCGCGTGATGATCAAACCTACCAGTAACAAATCTAGGAGCCCGCCTCTAAATTGCTTCTATGTCCTCCCTCAATCCGACCTGATAGGAATCCCAAACGCTCGAGCAGTACTCGAGAATAGGTCGTGTTAGTGTTTTATAAGCGGTCTCCTTTACAGATGAACCACATCTTCCCAAAATTCTACCAATGAACCGAAGACGACTATCCGCGTTCCCCACAACTGCCATTACATGCTTCTTCCACTTCATATCGCTCTGCAATGTTACGCCCAAATATTTAATCGACATGACTGTGTCGAGCGCTACACTATTAATGGAGTATTCAAACATTACAGGATTCCATTTCCTATTCATCTGCATTAATTTACATTTATCTATATTTAGAGTTAGCTGTCATTCTTTACACCAATCACAAATCCTGCTTATGGAGCGGTAACTACTGTAACGTTTCAGTGTCACTGAAGTTAAGTGCTCTCGGGCTGGGCTAGCACTTGGATGGGTGACCGCCTGGTGTGCCGATCACTGTTGGCAAGCGGGGTGCACTCAGCCCTTGTGAGGCAAACTGAGGAGCTACTCGACTGAGAAGTAGCGGCTCCGGTCTCGTGAACTGAGAGACGGCAGGGAGAGCGATGTGCTGACCACGTGCCCCCCCATATCCGCATCCGGTGACGCTCCTGGGCTGGGAGGAGGACACGGCGGCCGGTCGGTACCGTTGGGCGTGCCAGGGCCTGTTCGGGCGCAGTTTTTTTTTTTGTCGGCTACCGATATCTCTCTCACGTATATATATATATATATATATATATATATATATATATATATATATATATATATATACACTCCTGGAAATTGAAATAAGAACACCGTGAATTCATTGTCCCGGGAAGGGGAAACTTTATTGACACATTCCTGGGGTCAGATACATCACATGATCACACTGACAGAACCACAGGCACATAGACACAGGCAACAGAGCATGCACAATGTCGGCACTAATACAGTGTATATCCACCTTTCGCAGCAATGCAGGCTGCTATTCTCCCATGGAGACGATCGTAGAGATGCTGGATGTAGTCCTGTGGAACGGCTTGCCATGCCATTTCCACCTGGCGCCTCAGTTGGACCAGCGTTCGTGCTGGACGTGCAGACCGCGTGAGACGACGCTTCATCCAGTCCCAAACATGCTCAATGGGGGACAGATCCGGAGATCTTGCTGGCCAGGGTAGTTGACTTACACCTTCTAGAGCACGTTGGGTGGCACGGGATACATGCGGACGTGCATTGTCCTGTTGGAACAGCAAGTTCCCTTGCCGGTCTAGGAATGGTAGAACGATGGGTTCGATGACGGTTTGGATGTACCGTGCACTATTCAGTGTCCCCTCGACGATCACCAGAGGTGTACGGCCAGTGTAGGAGATCGCTCCCCACACCATGATGCCGGGTGTTGGCCCTGTGTGCCTCGGTCGTATGCAGTCCTGATTGTGGCGCTCACCTGCACGGCGCCAAACACGCATACGACCATCATTGGCACCAAGGCAGAAGCGACTCTCATCGCTGAAGACGACACGTCTCCATTCGTCCCTCCATTCACGCCTGTCGCGACACCACTGGAGGCGGGCTGCACGATGTTGGGGCGTGAGTGGAAGACGGCCTAACGGTGTGCGGGACCGTAGCCCCGCTTCATGGAGACGGTTGCGAATGGTCCTCGCCGACACCCCAGGAGCAACAGTGTCCCTAATTTGCTGGGAAGTGGCGGTGCGGTCCCCTACGGCACTGCGTAGGATCCTACGGTCTTGGCGTGCATCCGTGCGTCGCTGCGGTCCGGTCCCAGGTCGACGGGCACGTGCACCTTCCGCCGACCACTGGCGACAATATCGATGTACTGTGGAGACCTCACGCCCCACGTGTTGAGCAATTCGGCGGTACGTCCACCCGGCCTCCCGCATGCCCACTATACGCCCTCGCTCAAAGTCCGTCAACTGCACATACGGTTCACGTCCACGCTGTCGCGGCATGCTACCAGTGTTAAAGACTGCGATGGAGCTCCGTATGCCACGGCAAACTGGCTGACACTGACGGCGGCGGTGCACAAATGCTGCGCAGCTTGCGCCATTCGACGGCCAACACCGCGGTTCGTGGTGTGTCCGCTGTGCCGTGCGTGTGATCATTGCTTGTACAGCCCTCTCGCAGTGTCCGGAGCAAGTATGGTGGGTCTGACACACCGGTGTCAATGTGTTCTTTTTTCCATTTCCAGGAGTGTATATATATACTCCTGGAAATGGAAAAAAGAACACATTGACACCGGTGTGTCAGACCCACCATACTTGCTCCGGACACTGCGAGAGGGCTGTACAAGCAATGATCACACGCACGGCACAGCGGACACACCAGGAACCGCGGTGTTGGCCGTCGAATGGCGCTAGCTGCGCAGCATTTGTGCACCGCCGCCGTCAGTGTCAGCCAGTTTGCCGTGGCATACGGAGCTCCATCGCAGTCTTTAACACTGGTAGCATGCCGCGACAGCGTGGACGTAAACCGTATGTGCAGTTGACGGACTTTGAGCGAAGGCGTATAGTGGGCATGCGGGAGGCCGGGTGGACGTACCGCCGAATTGCTCAACACGTGGGGCGTGAGGTCTCCACAGTACATCGATGTTGTCGCCAGTGGTCGGCGGAAGGTGCACGTGCCCGTCGACCTGGGACCGGACCGCAGCGACGCACGGATGGACGCCAAGACCGTAGGATCCTACGCAGTGCCGTAGGAGACCGCACCGCCACTTCCCAGCAAATTAGGGACACTGTTGCTCCTGGGGTATCGGCGAGGACCATTCGCAACCGTCTCCATGAAGCTGGGCTACGGTCCCGCACACCGTTAGGCCGTCTTCCGCTCACGCCCCAACATCGTGCAGCCCGCCTCCAGTGGTGTCGCGACAGGCGTGAATGGAGGGACGAATGGAGACGTGTCGTCTTCAGCGATGAGAGTCGCTTCTGCCTTGGTGCCAATGATGGTCGTATGCGTGTTTGGCGCCGTGCAGGTGAGCGCCACAATCAGGACTGCATACGACCGAGGCACACAGGGCCAACACCCGGCATCATGGTGTGGGGAGCGATCTCCTACACTGGCCGTACACCACTGGTGATCGTCGAGGGGACACTGAATAGTGCACGGTACATCCAAACCGTCATCGAACCCATCGTTCTACCATTCCTAGACCGGCAAGGGAACTTGCTGTTCCAACAGGACAATGCACGTCCGCATGTATCCCGTGCCACCCAACGTGCTCTAGAAGGTGTAAGTCAACTACCCTGGCCAGCAAGATCTCCGGATCTGTCCCCCATTGAGCATGTTTGGGACTGGATGAAGCGTCGTCTCACGCGGTCTGCACGTCCAGCACGAACGCTGGTCCAACTGAGGCGCCAGGTGGAAATGGCATGGCAAGCCGTTCCACAGGACTACATCCAGCATCTCTACGATCGTCTCCATGGGAGAATAGCAGCCTGCATTGCTGCGAAAGGTGGATATACACTGTACTAGTGCCGACATTGTGCATGCTCTGTTGCCTGTGTCTATGTGCCTGTGGTTCTGTCAGTGTGATCATGTGATGTATCTGACCCCAGGAATGTGTCAATAAAGTTTCCCCTTCCTGGGACAATGAATTCACGGTGTTCTTATTTCAATTTCCAGGAGTATATATATATATATATATATATATATATATATATATATATATATATATATATATATATACAGAGAGAGAGAGAGAGAGAGAGAGAGAGAGAGAGAGAGAGAGAGAGAGTTCCAGGTTGATAGGAGCGGCTACCGTCGAGCGATCTTTGTAGCTGACGAACGAAATGACTTTTGTTGATGCTGAAGTACTATACCATGGAGACGAAGCAGAAGGTGATTCAGTGGAAGATATCCCGACTAGTGAATCGCAAAATGGTCATAACATTTTGGAAATCTCCACGTGACTGGGAATATGTGCTTCATCTGTTCCCGATGAGTATTGCGAACCGGTTACTAAACGACTGAACTACGGCGCTATACCCATTGAAGCAAAAGTAAAGGCGGTAGCGCTTGCCAGGAATCAACCAAATTGGAACTTTCAAACACTGCAAAAGAATGGAGCAACAACAGCCCTGAAAAGGAAGAAGGACTTGAAATTGTGGCAAAGTGATATCGTTAAAGGAGGGACAAGATACCACAAATACCAGACGATAAATAAGTGGACATACGACCGATTTGTCGAATCTCGTTATCGTAACGAGAATGTAACAACGAGAATACTTCAGGAGTGGGCTGCAGGTGCAGCGCTTCAATATACGGCCAACAGGGATTTTACGTTTGCTGCATCATTATCTTGGGCAAGAAATTTCAAATCGGAGTATAAAATTCGTCAACGGCACGTCACTAAATACGTCTCTATAATGAGGTACAAAATGTAGTAGATATACAGAAAGTGGCGGCTCTTTTCAGCACGCAAACGGCGTCACTTATGACCCGTTTTAATCGTGATTACGTGATCAGCACCGATCAACATGCGAGTATCGGGTGAACATTCGACGCACGTTGTCGCATAAGGGAGAAAAACGAACCCTTGTCACAGTTGGTAGTAAAAACAACCTAACACATTCGTACACGGCGCAGTATGCCGTCACAGCCTCTGGAAAAGCGTTGCCGAAGGTTTTCCTGTGTTTACAAGAAACGAATGTTACATTTGGTCCTCGGGTTATAGAAGAGGTCAATCATTTAACCGACTCGTTGAAAAATGTTTACATCACGTGCTCCAAATCCGGGAAACTGATGAATGCGATTTACAGAACATTTCTTGAGAATGTTTTAAAACCATACGTTTCTGATACCAAGTTTTGTCTAATACTGGATTCCTGGAGTGGACAAATTAATACTACAATATATGACACAATGTTTATAGATGGCGAGGGTCAGCCGACGTGCTCAGTAAAAGTAATACCGCCAAACTACATACCTGTATGCCATCCGTGTGATGTTTATTTCTATCGCCAGGTTAAAAACTTTCTTTCCAGTCTTAGAATTGCAGTGTGCTTCTGGAAACCCAGCGGGAATTGCACAACCGCACGGATGCAATAACTATTCACAGCATAATTGATAACCAACTTTCGGCACCGATTTTTCAGGCAATGATATCGTATGCGTGGTACGCTTCAAAATTAATTACCGAAAAAGACGTATTTTTAAATGTAAACCAAGTTTGTTTTCCGCCGACTCTTCGGAAGGAACAGCGTAGCTGTCGAGAGATTCAATTCATTAGATGTTCTTGGTGCCATGAGTATATTTGTTTCGAATGTTTATATGACAAGTACCATCCATCTAGTTGTTCGAAGAAAAGTGAGGACACGTAACAGTGACTGGAAGAGCCATTGTAAAGTGTCCTGGAGTATCATTTTAGTTGTTTACTATCCCAAGAGGTTTGAGAAATTTATTTGCCTACCTTATTATTATCATTCCTTATTGATTTACTTACCTTATTAACCTTCCAACCCCTATCAGTTGAGATATGGAAAAATACAAACGAAATGAAGAACACCCAGTAGGTTTCTTCGAGACTCAAACCCGGGTTTTCCGATTCTCAGCCAATTACCTTGGCCGTTGCGCTATCGGTGATGTCGACGAAAAAGTGGTTACCATGTGGATACAGAAGCGGCAGTTGTAAAAGTTTCTTTCCTCGATTTCTGGAGAAGTATGCGTTGTCGGACCCCATACCTGATGAAGAAACGTGCTCTATTTACAATTATCTATCGATCCCGCTAATTTTGAGTCGGTTGCTCGTCATAACCTTTAGGGGTGATTTTCTCAAAAACGCGGGGGTGTTGACCAAAAATATCTTAGATTCCTTCGTTTTAGGTTGTACACAAGCGACCTGCCAAATCTGAGCCGAATCGGTTGGCCGTGTCTGAGGACTTCCCCTTGTGAGCGATAGGTTTAGAATTCAAATCGTCTTCAGCCTCCATTTCATTGACAATAGGAATGATGTATCTGTTATTTACACGGAAACCTGAAGTATCAAACCATGTAAGTACATCACTCCTGATGTCTTCATAAATATTTGAAATTTTATTATGATAAATTAAACTATGAGTACCTGAGTAAAACAATTTTACTTATAAGGAAAGACAGGAACACAGCAACCAATCTTTTATTATTCTTCCACAGCCGGATTTCAGCTATGTATAGCCATCTTCAGAGCATTTTAGTGAGCTACAATCCAACAAACGTCCAGCAGCACATGTAACCATACGAGACGCACTGCTAGGGGTTTTCTTGTTTTATAACTCAAACGAACTGAAGATGACGATACATAGCTGAAATCCCGATAGGCAAGAATAATAAAAAACAAATGGGAGTACTATTGATTACTGTGTTCTTACATTTCCTTGTAATAACATGCAGCCGTTGTACACGACGATTCCGTATGGAGTCAAATATGGCGAACTGTTTTACTTGCATTATTAGAAATTTGTTTAGCATATATCCATAATGACAGTCTTTAAGATGCGTCAGTGAAATATATAAAATGGCCACTCCTACTGTTACTGCTTTATCACATGCAACATGAAGCTCGTGAAATTCAATATTAAATAATTTTCCGTTAAAAATGAAGATCCTTTGAAAAAAAAAGGTTTGCGATCATGCAATTGCTCCATATCAAATTTCTCTGGATGTCTCTAGTTTTACGTCTCTCATCTTTCGTACCTTTATCCGTATTTTTTAAAGTAAATACACTATTAACCATAAACTACACAACGGAGGGGTATCTGTTGAGAGGCCAGACAAACATGTGGTTCCTGAAGAGGGGCAGCAGCCTTTTCAGTAGTTGCAGGGGCAACAGTCTGCATGATTGACTGATCTGACCTTGTAACATTAACCAAAACGGCCTTGCTGTGCTGGTACTGCGAACGGCTGAAAGCAATGGGAAACTACAGCCGTATTTTTTCCCGAGGACATGCAGCTTTACTGTATGATTAAATGATGATGACGTCCTCTTGGGTAAAATATTCCGGAGGTAAAATAGTCCCCCATTCGGATCTCCGGGCGGGGACTACTCAAGAGGACGTCGTTATCAGGAGAAAGAAAACTGGCGTTCTACGGATCGGAGCGTGGAGTGTCAGATCCCTTAATCGGGCAGGTAGGTTAGAAAATTTAAAAAGGGAAATGGATAGGTTAAAGTTAGATATAGTGGGAATTAGTGAAGTTCGGTGGCAGGAGGAACAAGACTTTTGATCTGGTGATTACAGGGTTATAAATACAAAATCAAATAGGTGTAATGCAGGAGTAGGTTTAATAATGAATAAAAAAATAGGAGTGCGGGTTAGCTACTACAAACAGCATAGTGAACGCATTATTGTGGCCAAGATAGACACAAAGCCCATGCCTACTACAGTAGTACAAGTTTATATGCCAACTAGCTCTGCAGAGGATGAAGAAATAGATGAAATGTATGACGAGATAAAAGAAATTATTCAGGTAGTGAAGGGAGACGAAAATTTAATAGTCATGGGTGACTGGAATTCGTCAGTAGGAAAAGGGAGAGAAGGAAACATAGTAGGTGAATATGGACTAGGGGGAAGAAATGAAAGAGGAAGCCGCCTTGTAAAATTTTGCACAGAGCATAACTTAATCATAGCTAACACTTGGTTCAAGAATCATAAAAGAAGGTTGTATACCTGGAAGAATCCTGGAGATACTAAAAGGTATCACATTGATTATATAATGGTAAGACAGAGATTTAGGAACCAGGTTTTAAATTGTAAGACATTTCCAGGGGCAGATGTGGACTCTGACCACAATCTATTGGTTATGAACTGTAAGTTAAAACTCAAGAAACTGCAAAGAGGTGGGAATTTAAGGAGATGAGACCTGGATAAACTGACTAAACCAGAGGTTGTACAGGGTTTCAGGGAGAGCATAAGGGAACAATTGACAAGAATGGTGGAAAGAAATACAGTAGAAGAAGAATGGGTAGCTTTGAGGGATGAAGTAGTGAAGGCAGCAGAGGATCAAGTAGGTAAAAAGACGAGGGCTAGTAGAAATCCTTGGGTGACAGAAGAAATACTGAATTTAACTGATGAAAGGAGAAAACATAAAAATGCAGTAAATGAAGCAGACAAAAAGGAATACAAACGTCTCAAAAATGAGACGACAGGAAGTGCAAAATGTCTAAGCAGGGATGGCTAGAGGACAAATGTAAGTATGTAGAGACTTATCTCACTAGGGGTAAGATAGATACTGCCTACAGGAAAATTAAAGAGACCTTTGGAGAGAAGAGAACCACTTGTATGAATATCAAGAGCTCAGATGGCAACCCAGTTCTAAGCAAAGAAGGGAAGGCAGAAAGGTGGAAGGAGTATATAGTGGGTTCATACAAGGGCGATGTACTTGAGGACAATATTATGGAAATGGAAGAGGATGTAGATGAAGACGAAATGGAAGATAAGATACTGCGTGAAGAGAGTGACAGAGCACTGAAAGACCTGAGTCGAAACAAGGCCCCGGGAGTAGACAACATTCCATTAGAACTACTGATGGCCTTGGGAGAGCCAGTCATGACAAAACTCTACCATCTGGTGAGCAAGATGTATGAGACAGGCGAAATACCCTCAGACTTCAAGAAGAATATAATAATTCCAATCCCAAAGAAAGCAGGTGTTGACAGATGTGAAAATTACCGAACTATCGGTTTAATAAGTCACAGCTGCAAAATACTAACGCGAATTCTTTATAGACGAATGGAGAAACTGGTAGAAGCGGACCTCGGGGAAGATCAATTTGGATTCCGTAGAAATGTTGGAACACGTGAGGCAATACTAACCTTACGACTGATCTTAGAAGAAA
Source organism: Schistocerca piceifrons (assembly GCF_021461385.2). Classification (NCBI taxonomy): domain Eukaryota; kingdom Metazoa; phylum Arthropoda; class Insecta; order Orthoptera; family Acrididae; genus Schistocerca; species Schistocerca piceifrons. The sequence goes on along the minus strand of NC_060141.1, from coordinate 177,373,833 downwards.
GATTAAGAAAAGGCAAACCTACGTTTCTAGCATTTGTAGACTTAGAGAAAGCTTTTGACAGTGTTACCTGAAACACTCTCTTTCAAATTCTTAAGGTGGCAGGGGTAAAATACAGGGAGCGAAAGGCTATTTACAATTTGTACAGAAACCAGATGGCAGTTATAAGAGTCGAGGGACAAGAAAGGGAAACAGTGGTTGGGAAAGGAGTGAGACAGGGTTGTAGCCTCTCCCCGATGTTATTCAATCTATATATTGAGCAAGCAGTAAAGGAAACAAAAGAAAAATTCGGAGTAGGTATTAAAATTTATGGAGAAGAAGTAAAAACTTTGAGGTTCGCCGATGACATTGTAATTCTGTCAGAGACAGCAAAGGACCTGGAAGAACAGTTGAACGGAATGGACAGTGTCTTGAAAGGAGGGTATAAGATAAACATCAACAAAAGCAAAACGAGGATAGTGGAATGTAGTCAAATTAAATCGGGTGATGCTGAGGGAGTAAGATTAGGAAATGAGACACTTAAAGTAGTAAAGGAGTTTTGCTATTTAGGGAGTAAAATAACTGATGATGTTCGAAGTAGAGAGGATATAAAATGTAGACTGGCAATGGCAAGGAAATCGTTTCTGAAGAAGATAAATTTGTTAACATCGAGTATACATTTAGGTGTCAGGAAGTCGTTTCTGAAAGTATTTGTATGCAGTGTAGCCATGTATGGAAGTGAAACATGGACGATAACTAGTTTGGACAAGAAGAGAATAGAAGCTTTCGAAATGTGGTGCTGCAGAAGAATGCTGAAGATAAGGTGGGTAGATCACGTAAGTAATGAGGAGGTATTGAATAGGATTGGGGAGAAGAAAAGTTTGTGGCACAACTTGACTAGAAGAAGGGATCGGTTGGTAGGACATGTTTTGAGGCATCAAGGAATCACAAATTTAGCATTGGAGGGCAGCGTGGAGGGTAAAAATCGTAGAGGGAGGCCAAGAGATGAATATACTAAGCAGATTCAGAAGGATGTAGGTTGCAGTAAGTACTGGGAGATGAAGAAGCTTGCACAGGATAGAGTAGCATGGAGAGCTGCATCAAACCAGTCTCAGCACTGAAGACCACAACAACAACCATAAACTTGATCAAATCCTTTTCAAAATCATTGCTTCCACTCACATGTTTCTATGTATTAATCTTAATGTATGGCTGGACCCGGGGAGCCTGTCTGAAATATAAATTTCTATGAAACTTTCTTAATATCATTTTGCGATACAAAAAATTGTTTTAGATTTGTGTAATGATTTGTGGCAACAAAACAAGTATTCACCTTGTTGTGAAAACGTATGAGACTGGCTTTATACCATCAGACTTTCGGAAAACATTTCCATACAATTATGAAGACTGCAAGAGCTGGAATGTGCGCACAATCATCTGAACAGCTCATGCACTGAAGTTGGTGAAACGAACAAGATATAGAAGAATGGAAAAGAAAACTGAGGATCTATTAGATGACGATCAGATTGTCTTAGGCTAGTTCGAACACTGCGGTTGATAAAGGAAGCAAGACTATAGAAAGATTCAAGACACGTTCATAGAATTTGTCCACATGGAAAAAGCGTTCAACAATGTAAGATGGTGCAAGATGTTCGAAATTCTGAGAAAAATAGGGGTAATATACAGCAACCAAGAGGGAACAATAAGACTGAAATATCAGGAACAAAGGACTCGGATTAAAACGGCTTTAGGAGAAGGATGTAGTCTTTTGTCCCTACTGTTCTGGCCGGCCTCGGTGGCCGTGCGGTTCTAGGCACTTCAGTCCGGAACCGCGTGACTGCTACGGTCGCAGGTTCGAATCCTGTCTCGGGCATGGATGTGTGTGACGTCCTTAGGTTCGTCAGGTTTAAGTACCTCTAAGTTCTAGGGGACTGGTGACCTCAGATATTGAGTCCCATAGTGCTCAGAGCCATTTGAACCGGCCTACTGTTCTGTCTACACATCGAAAAGAAATGACGGAAATAAAAGGAAGGTTAGGAGTGGCATTAAAATTCAAGGTGATACGATATCAATGATACCATTCTCTGATGAGATTGCTGTCCTCAGTGAAAGTGAAAAAGAATCACAGGATCTACTGAATGGAATGAACGGCCCAATGAGTATAGAATATGGATTAACAGTAAATCGTAGAAAGACAGAACTAGTGAGAAGTGCCTGAAATGAGTGCAGCGAGAAAACTTCAAAATAGGGGTAGTTAAGGAATTCAGCTACCAAAGCAGTAAAATAACCCATCTACATCTACATCCATACTCCGCAAGCCACCTGACGGTGTGTGGCGGAGGGTACCCCGACTACCTCTATCGGTTCTCCCTTCTATTCCAGTCCCGTATCGTACGTGGAAAAAAGGATTGTCGGTATGCTTCTGTGTGGGCTCTAATCTCTCTGATTTTATCCTCATGGTCTCTTCGCGAGATATACGTAGGAGGGAGCAATATACTGCTTGACTCTTCGGTGAAGGTGTGTTCTCGAAACTTTAAAAAAAGCCCGTACCGAGCTACTGAGCGTCTCTCCTGCAGAGTCTTCCACTGGAGTTTAGCTATCATCTCCGTAACGCTTTCGCGATTACTAAATGATCCTGTAACGAAGCGCGCTGCTCTCCGTTGGATCTTCTCTATCTCTTGTATCAATCCTATCTGGTACGGATCCCACACTGCTGACAAGGGAACCTCCCCATCGCACCCCCCTCAGATTTAGTTATAAGTTGGCATAGTGGATAAGCCTTGAAAAACTGAACACAGATCAATCGAGAAAACAGGAAGAAGTTGTGTGGAACTATGAAAAAAATAAGCAAAATATACAAACTGAGAAGTCCATGCACAACATAGGCAACATCAAGGACAGAACTGACTTAGGAGCGCCTTGGTCCCGTGGTTAGCGCGAGCAGCTGCGGAACGAGAGATCCTAGGTTTAAATCTTCCCTCGAGTAAAAATTTTTTTTTCTTTATTTTCGCAAAGTTATTATCTGTCCGTTTGTTCATTGACGTCTCTGTTCACTGTAATAAGTTTAGCGTCTGTGTTTTGCGACCGCACCGCAAAACCGTGCGATTAGTAGACGAAAGGACGTGCCTCTCCAATGGGAAACGAAAAAATTTGATCGCAAGGTCATACGTCAACCGATTCCTCAACAAGGAAACACGTCTGATACATTCTATACGACACTGGCGACGCCATGTGCGTCACATGACAGTAATACGTTGTCGACCCACCTAACTTGTACACTTGGCGAATGGGTAAAAAGATTCTTCTACCTTGCCCGATACTACGGCGCAGTTTACCTAGCATCGTACGGACGGACGGATAGATAATAATCGTCTGAAAATAAAAAAAATAAATTTTTCACTCGAAGGAAGACTAGAACCAACGATCTCTCTCTCCGCAGCTGCTCACGCTAGCCACAGGACCACGGCGCTCCCGAACTCGGACAATCCTTGATGTTGCATATGATACTCATGGACTACTCACTTTCTATATTTTACTTATTTTTTTCATAGTTCCACACAACTTCTTCCTGTTTTCTCTATTGATCTGTGTTCAGTTTTTCAAGGCCTATCCACTGTGCCAACTTATAACTAAATCTGAGGGGGGTGCGATGGGGAGGTTCCCTTGTGAGCGGTATTCAAGCAATGGGCGAACAAGTGTACTGTAACCTACTTCCTTTGTTTTCGGATTGCATTTCCGTAGGATTCTTCCAATGAATCTCAGTCTGGCATCTGCTTTACCGACGATCAGCTTTATATGATCATTCCATTTTAAATCACTCCTAATGCGTACTCCCAGATAATTTATGGAATTAACTGCTTCCAGTTGCTGACCTGCTATTTTGTAGCTAAATGGTAAGGGATCTATCTATGTATTCGCAGCACATTACACTTGTCTACATTGAGATTCAATTGCCATTCCCTGCACCATGCGTCAATTCGCTGCAGATCCTCCTGCATTTCAGTACAAATTTCCATCGTTACAACCTCTCGATACACCACAGCATCATCTGCAAAAAGCCTCAGTGAACTTCCGATGTCATCCACCAGGTCATTTATGTATATTGTGAATAGCAACGGTCCTATGACACTCCCCAGCGGCACACCTGAAATCACTCTTACTTCGGAAGACTTCTCTCCATTGAGAATGACATGCTGCGTTCTGTTATCTAAGAACTCCTCAGTCCAATCGCACAATTGGTCTGATAGTCCAAATGCTCTTACTTTGTTCATTAAACGACTGTGGGGAACTGTATCGAACGCCTTGCGGAAGTCAAGAAACTCGGCATCTACCTGTGAACCCGTGTCTATGGCCCTCTGAGTCTCGTGGACGAATAGCGCGAGCTGGATTTCACACGACCGTCTTTTTCGAAACCCATACAGATTCCTACAGAGGAGATTCCTAGTCTCCAGAAAAGCCATTATAGTCGAACATAATACGTGTTCCAAAATTCTACAACTGATCGACGTTAGAGATATAGGTCTATAGTTCTCCACATCTGTTCGACGTCCCTTCTTGAAAACGGGGATGACCTGTGCCCTTTTCGAATCCTTTGGAACGCTACGCTCTTCTAGAGACCTACGGTACACCGCTGCAAGAAGGGGGGCAAGTTCCTTCGCGTACTCTGTGTAAAATCGAACTGGTATCCCATCAGGTCCAGCGGCCTTCCTCTTTTGAGCGATTTTAATTGTTTCTCTATCCCTCTGTCGTCTATTTCGATATCTACCATTTTGTCATCTGTGCGACAATCTAGAGAAGGTACTACAGTGCACTCTTCCTCTGTGAAACAGCTTTGGAAAAAGACATTTAGTATTTCGGCCTTTAGTCTGTCATCCTCTGTTTCAGTACCATTTTGGTCCCAGAGTGTCTGGACATTTTGTTTTGATCCACCTACCGCTTTGATATAAGACCAAAATTTCTGAGGATTTTCTGCCAAGTCAGTACAGGGCAAGGAGGACATAAGAGGCAGACATGGACGGTCAGAAAGGGCATCCTGCCCAAGAGAAGCCTAATAGTAAAAAACATAGTCCTTAATTCGAGGAAGAAATTTCTGACAGTGTACATTTGGATCGCAGCACTGTATGGTAGCGGAATATGGACTGTGGGAAAAGCGGGACAGAAGATACGTGGTGCTCTACAGGAATGTTGAAAATTAGGTAGTCAGGTTAGGTAAGGAATGAGAAGGTTCTCCACAGAATCGGCAAGGAAAGGAATATATGGAAAACACTGAGAAGGAGAACAGACATGAAAGAATAACTTCCATCTTAGTAGGAGCTGTAGAGGCCAAAAACTGTAGAGAAAGAGATAGATTCGAATACGTCCGGCAAATAACTGAGGACATCGGTTGCAAGTGCTACTCTGAGATGAAAAAGTTGAGACAGGAGAGGAATTCGTACTGGGCCGCATCAGACCTGTCAGAACACTGATGATAAAAAAAAGGTCTTACAAACTAGAACATAACTTTTTGGTTTGTTAGTATCAGATGGTGGTGCGATTTTTTCAGGACATAATAGCAAACCTGAATGAAAATGAAGAATACTCTCAGAATATTTGAGATCTACTCGTCTGGCACGTTGTTCATATCAAAAGTTTTAACACTCTACTGAAAAATTTGTACAGAACGGGACGCTCGAAGATGTTGCATCATTGATCAGCTGTGAAGTATAATCTAATATTCGTCAGTTTTATCATCATAAGTAGCCATGGCCCTGTTGTTTTCAACAGTGTGTCCACATGAACAATGATCGAACTGACTCTAATACCTCTTTCAATAAACTCAAGCTTTTCAGTGATGGTAATAAGATGCAATTCTGCTCCAGTAATTTTCAGCAGAGTAGATCTATCCCATGCCCAGCCAGGTAAAACAAAGCAATCCAGTGCACTAGGTTCTAGTGCATAGTTTTAAGACGCAGGCTATAAAAGCTCTCGAACACATCAGCAAGCAGTATCACAAAATGGTTCAAATGGCTGAGCACTATGGGACTTAACATCTGAGGTCATCAGTCCCCTAGACTTAGAACTACTTAAACGTAACTAACCTAAGTACATCACACACATCCGTGCCGGAGGCAGGATTTGAACCTGCGACCGTAGCAGCAGCGCAGTTCCGGACTGAAGCGCCTAGAACCGCTCGGCCACAACGGCCGGCCAAGCAGTAACACGAAAAAATAGTTCAAATGGCTCTGGGCACTATGGGACTCAACATCTGAGGTTATCAGACCTCTAGAACTTAGAACTACTTTAACTAACCTAAGGACATCACACACATCCATGCCCGAGGCAGGATTCGAACCTGCGACCGTAGCAGTCGCGCGGTTCCGGACTGAAGCGCCTAGAACGGCTCGGCCACAGCGGCCGCCAAGCAGTGGCACATCACCTATCATATATATTGGAATACTCTCCTGATGTCTTATAATTGAAGAATAAATTCCATACCCCGCAGAAAGTGCTGTGATTGGCTGTTTTGTTGTAACGGCTCTCAGAATACTGCCCTGTGAATGGGGGAGCAAAATTGTGTGCGTGTGTGTTTATGTGGGTTTTTTTTTCTAAATAATACAGACGTGGAAATGCTGCGCCACCAGTACCGTCTGTATCAATACACATTTTTTATAAATAATGTAGGTGATTTGGATATTTTTGAACATGGTGCCAATTTACGCAATCCAGGTGAAATTTAAGTATTTTACATGAATAATACTAAAGCCGAAATACAGTATTGTCAATATTGACTTTGTTGGTAAACAATACATGTCGTTTAGATACTTTTCAAAATGGCCCACGTATACATTTTTGAAAATGGCCAAGGTGCTGGCTACCTTGTAATTGGATGTTTCGTTTTAAGCCTGCTGCAATACACGGATGTGAATAATGGAGGGGGAAGAGGATGATAGGGTAGGAAGGGTGAGGGACGGGACATTTCAGAGAGGGGGCTTGTATTCTTATTGTGACGTCACAGATAGGGGGCCTCGCGTAACGGTACTACTCAGATATGTTTACACTGAAATATGTAGGAGGAAGAGAAAATTAGTGTTTAACGTCCCGTCGACAAGAAGGTGGTTAGACATGGAGCACAATCTCGTTTTAGGGAAGGATGCAGAAGGAAAACGACCGTGCCATTTCGAATTGGTATTGCGACAAGCATCTCATAGAAGACGAAAACAGATTTTGTACACAGAATTTAACTACTTGCTTGATTTTATTTATGGTCAATTTTTATTGTAATTTAAAGCAACTGTATTTAACGTTAACAACAAACAGTTATTATGTTTATTCTCATTAGTTAGGTACTTTCTTATAGAATCTAGCCTTCCGAATCTAGATGGCTAGTGAATAAATTAAAGTACAGTGATAGAGGTTGTTCATTTTTATCAAACACGCAAGACAGATTGACTAAAGTAGAGTGAAGTAAACCGATTGAGATGGAACTTGACGTAACAATGAAATATTTGTACACAGCCTGGACCAAAATAACAGCATAAATAAACTGTATGCTATTGGGTGCTGATCCAAATTGTTGATACATTTTCCTACACGATATTTCGGCGCAGCGAGCTTCTGTTTTCTGTTTCTTCGGTACAGAGAGCTCTGTTGATGTGCGTGCTTGATGACAATTTTTTTCTCCTTGCTCCAACGCCAAGGAGTAGAGCGGGCTGTGTGAGAGCAGCTATATGACGGAGAGGGAATTTTGTTTTTACATCATTTATTTCCACTTTGTGAGACCAGGGCGGGCAGTTGTACTTGCAGGCAGCACCCAGACAGGCTGGGAGTGAGGCAGAGGGAATCCTTATTGTGAATTTTTGGGAGAGGCTATCCTATGCTGACAATCACCTAATGAACAGCGGACATCTTCATGGGTTTGGGGAGCATTGGAACTATTTCAGTTTATTTCTGGTAAAATGCTGTCTATTGTCCTTCACAAAAATGAAATATTTTGTGAATATGTTCGTATGTTCACTATGTGATCAAAAGTATCCGGACCCCCCCCCCCCCCCCCGTAAACATACGTTTTTTTCATATTAGGTGCATTCTGCTGCCATCTTCTGCAAGGTATTCCATATCAGCCACCTCAGTAGTCATTAGACATCATCGTGAGAGAGCAGAATGGGGCGCTCTGCGGAACTTACGGACTTCGAACGAAGTCAGGTGATTTGGTGTCATTTGTGTCATACGCCTGCACTCGAGATTCCCACATTCCTAAATATCACTAGGTCCACTGTTTCCGATGTGATAGTGAAGTGGAAACGTGAACGGACACGTACAGTACAAAAGCGTACAGTCCGACCAAGTCTGCTGACTGACAGAGACCGCCGACAGTTGAAGAGGGTAGTAATGCGTAATAGGCAGACATCCATCAGGACCATCACACAGGAATTCCAGACTGCATCAGAATCCACTGCAAGTAGTATGACAGGTAGGCGGGAGGTGAGAAAACTTGGATTTCATGGTCGAGCGGCTGCTCATAAGCCACACATCACGCTGGTAAGTGCCAAACGACGCCTCGCTTGGTGTAAGGAGCGTAAACATTGGACAATTGAACAGTGGTAAAACGTTGTGTGGAGTGACGAATCACGGTACACAATGTGGCGATCCGATGGCTGGGTGTGGGTATGTCGAATGCCGGGTGAACATCATCTGCCAGCGTGTGTAGTGCCAGCAGTAAAATTCGGAGGCGGTGGTGTTACAGTGTGGTCGTATTTTTCATGGAGGGTCTTGCACCCCTTGTTGTTTTCCTTGGCGCTATCACAGCAAAGGCCTAAATTAATGTTTTAAGCACCTTCTTGCTTCCCACTGTTGAAGAGCAGTTCGGGGATGGCGATTGCATCTTTCAACACGATCGAGCACCTGTTCATAATGCACGGCCTGTGACGGAGTGGTTACACGACAGTAACATCCCTGTAATGAACTGGCCTGCACAGAGTACTCACCTGAATCCTATAGAACGCCTTTGGTATGTTTTGTTTGGAACGCCGAATTCGTACCAGGCCTCACTGACTGATACCGATACCTCTCCTCAGTGCAACACTCCGTGAAGGATGGGCTGCCATTCCCTAAGAAACCTTGAACGTATGCCTGCGAGAGTGGAAGCTGTCATCAAGGCTAAGGGTGAAGCAACACCATATTGAATTCCATCATTGCCGATGGAGGGCGCCACGAATTGGTAAGTTATTTTCAGCCAAGCGTCCGGATACTTTTGATCACATAGTGTATGTAAGTGCTTTCTTTACATTTTTTACACGTTCCCTTGACAGTTCCAGAGAGCAGAGCCGCTGTTTTGGAACTTCGTTATTGTCAGCTAATTATCCCAGCAGGCTAGCAGTTGCGCAGTGTATCGAACACACATTTTTTCCATGTTTCTTTTCCCACTGCAAGAAGTAGTGTGGGCTGATTTCGAACTGGAGCAATATTAACATCACGGTTCTTTCTTGGTCATTACCAGACAACCTGCTGGTGTGGCAAAGGTTTCAAATTAGCAGATCCGTAACTGACATGACAACCACGGGAAACCTCCCAAAACACATGATAGGAACTGGATGATAAGACTATTTTAATGAATATCTTTAGCAATGTTTACCATTGTCCTAAACAAACATTAAAAATCGTAGCGTGTAGGCTTTCACGGCCGGCGTCTTCAGTAATTAAAACTTCCGGGCTAAGAGGCCGTGGTCCAATAGTAGAAATACTTCTCCCTGACGTTCGTTGCCAGCTGCGGGCAACATCATCTGAGGTGAGTCTACGACTGGCTGCTAGGCCGTGGAGGTCCTGTTTATATAGAACGCGTAGAGGGCGCCACCAATCGTCACGTGTTGTCAACAGTAAAACTGTCTCTGGCTGGCGTCATTACTCTCGATCGAAGGTAATCGATTGTCACATCTTTGGTACAGAGTCGATCGCCATATCTTAACTAGCTTCAAGCCTTGTTCTTCCCTGTTAAAATTATTGCGGTGTTTAAAAATCTCTACAGCCTCTCTATACATACGTGCATAATAATGCGATGTCTTAGCTAGCACGCTCGTCTCACTAAATTTTATTTCATGGTCACCCGTTTCAAAAACATGTTACGCTACAGCCGATTTGTCCGTGTGTCCCAGTCGACAGTTCCTTTTATGTTCAGTTAGGCGAGTATTGATACTTCTTTTTGTGGTTCCAATGTAAACCTTCCCACAACTACACGGAATCTTATACACACCAGGAGTAGCTGAAGGGTGTCGTGCATCTTTCGCCGATCTTAAGCATTCACTAATCTTCTTGGTGGGTCTGAAGATTGTTTCAACTCTGAACTTGGCCAGCACTTTCCCGATACGGTCCGTAATATTGTGGATGAATGGAAGAAAAACTTTCCCCACCGATGGTTGTTGTTGTTGCACGTTTTCGGACATTTTTCTTCTGGGATGGAGTGCTCTATCTATCTCCTTGCCAGCGTACCCATTTTTCTGGAAAGCGGTTCGCAAGTGGTTTAGTTCCTCTTTCAAATAAGCTGGCTCACAGATTTTATTAGCCCTGTCCACCAATGTCTTGATGATGCCTCTCTTCTGCCTGGGATGATGCTTTGAATCCTTATGAAGATAACGATCGGTATGCGTATCTTTTCTGTAGACTTTGTGACCCAGAGTCCCATCTGCTCGTTTAATTACTGAGACGTCCACAAAATTTATCTGTCCATTACTTTCTGTCTCCATAGTGAAATGTATTTTTGAACTGATGCTATTCAAATGCTTCAAAAAACGGTTCAGTTCTTCTTCACCGTGATTCCATATGACAGAAGTGTCGTCCACATACCGATACCACTTCAAAGGCCTTTTTGTGGCTGACTGCAGTGCTTGCTGTTCAAAAAATTCCATAAAAATATTAACAACGGCTGGACTTACAGGGCTACCCATTGCCACTCCATTAATTTGTTCATAGAACTCATTATTATATTGAAAATAAGTCGTGGAAAGGCAATGTCTAAACAAAGCTACTATGTCAGTTGGAAATATGTCAGATATGCAAGCATGAACTTCGTTGACAGGAACCATGGTGAACAGAGACACCACATCAAAGCTGACAAGAATATCACTGGGGCTGACGGTAATCTCCTTCAGTTTTTCGATGAAGTGCATTGAGTTTTTAATATGATGATCAGTTTTTCCAATAAACGGTTGTAACAAGGTGGCAAGATGTCTAGCCAGCTCTTGAGTAGGGGATCCAATAGCACTTACTATCGGTCTCAGTGGGACATTAGGTTTATGCACCTTAGGTAGCCCATATAATCTAGGAGGATAAGCTTCCGTTTTGCAAAGATCTTTTTTATCCTCTGAAGGAATAGAAGACTTTTTTATTAATTGATTGGTAACTGTCAACACTTTCGTTGTAGGATCCTTTTTCATCAACTTTTTATAAGTGGTAAGATCCAAAAGGTCACTGATCTTCTTGTGGTAGTCTTCACTCTTCATCACCACGGTAGCATTTCCCTTGTCAGCAGAAAGTACAATAATACCCTTGTCCGCATTAATCTCCCGTAATGCTTTCCTTTCTCCTTGAGACAGATTACTGCTAGGTGGCTTAGCTTTACGCAGTATCCTGGCTGTTTCCATCCTAACTTCATCAGCAGTGTGTGATGGTAACAGCCGAATCCCCGCCTCTATATTAGCTACAATATCCTCCGTTGCAATCTTCAGTGGAGTAATTGCAAAATTTCCTCCTTTCGAGAGAACAGAAGTTTCTTCCCTGGATAATTCTTTTCCGGACAAATTTATAACCGTTCGAAAATTGTCTATAACCGGTGTTTCCTGTCTGCTCTTATGTAGATTATCAAACTTCTTCTTCTGTCTATTAGAAGACACTTCTGCACTATGTTCCATGGATCTAAATGTTAGCCCATCCACCTTATTCCAATCGCAAACGTGCATTGTATTGCTAATAAATAGACGGAGATTTAATAGTTGACTGCATGTTACCGCCAGTCCCCGACCTGTTTGATGGATCCGTTCCCGTAGCATTGCCAGTTCCATGCGTGAATAGATACGGCTAGCTTGCGCTGAATGAAACAATCTTCTCACCTTCAAAAACTTCGGAACTGTACCGGTGTCACGACAACGTAGCAAGAAAGTGAGCGAACAAAGCTGCTGGGCCTTCTTCTTGCGTAGGCTCTCCAATCGTCGTACCATAACCGACATATCCTCCCCGTAGAGGCGTCTTATCATAGCGTGTAGGCTTTCACGGCCGGCGTCTTCAGTAATTAAAACTTCCGGGCTAAGAGGCCGTGGTCCAATAGTAGAAATACTTCTCCCTGACGTTTCGTTGCCAGCTGCGGGCAACATCATCTGAGGTGAGTCTACGACTGGCTGCTAGGCCGTGGAGGTCCTGTTTATACAGAGCGCGTAGAGGGCGCCACCACTCGTCACGTGTTGTCAACAGTAAAACTATCTCTGGCTGGCGTCATTATTCTCGATCGAAGGTAATCGATTCTCACATCTCTGGTACAGAGTCGATCGCCATATCTTATCTAGCTTCAAGCCTTCTTCTTTCCTGTTAAAATTATTGTGGTGTTTAAAAATGCGGACTAGAGTATTATTGTACTTTCTGCTGACAAGGGAAATGCTACCGTGGTGATGAAGAGTGAAGACTACCACAAGAAGATCAGTGACCTTTTGGATCTTACCACTTATAAAAAGTTGAAAAAGGATCCTACAACGAAAGTGTTGACAGTTACCAATCAATTAATAAAAAAGTCTTCTATTCCTTCAGAGGATAAAAAAGATCTTCGCAAAACGGAAGCTTATCCTCCTAGATTATATGGGCTACCTAAGGTGCATAAACCTAATGTCCCACTGAGACCGATAGCAAATGCTATTGGATCCCCTACTCAAGAGCTGGCTAGACATCTTGCCACCTTGTTACAACCGTTTATTGGAAAAACTGATCATCATATTAAAAACTCAATGCACTTCATCGAAAAACTGAAGGAGATTACCGTCAGCCCCAGTGATATTCTTGTCAGCTTTGATGTGGTGTCTCTGTTCACCATGGTTCCTGTCAACGAAGTTCATGCTTGCATATCTGACATATTTCCAACTGACATAGTAGCTTTGTTTAGACATTGCCTTTCCACGACTTATTTTCAATATAATAATGAGTTCTATGAACAAATTAATGGAGTGGCAATGGGTAGCCCTGTAAGTCCAGCCGTTGTTAATATTTTTATGGAATTTTTTGAACAGCAAGCACTGTAGTCAGCCGCAAAAAGGCCTTTGAAGTGGTATCGGTATGTGGACGACACTTCTGTCATATGGAATCACGGTGAAGAAGAACTGAACCGTTTTTTGAAGCATTTGAATAGCATCAATTCAAAAATACATTTCACTATGGAGACAGAAAGTAATGGACAGATAAATTTTTTGGACGTCTCAGTAATTAAAAGAGCAGATGGGACTCTGGGTCACAAAGTCTACAGAAAAGATACGCATACCGATCGTTATCTTCATAAGGATTCAAAGCATCATCCCAGGCAGAAGAGAGGTATTATCAAGACATTGGTGGACAGGGCTAATAAAATCTGTGAGCCAGCTTATTTGAAAGAGGAACTAAACCACTTGCGAACCGCTTTCCAGAAAAATGGGTACGCTGGCAAGGAGATAGATAGAGCACTCCATCCCAGAAGAAAAATGTCCGAAAACGTGCAACAACAACAACCATCGGTGGGGAAAGTTTTTCTTCCATTCATCCACAATATTACGGACCGTATCGGGAAAGTGCTGGCCAAGTTCAGAGTTGAAACAATCTTCAGACCCACCAAGAAGATTAGTGAATGCTTAAGATCGGCGAAATATGCACGACACCCTTCAGCTACTCCTGGTGTGTATAAGATTCCGTGTAGTTGTGGGAAGGTTTACATTGGAACCACAAAAAGAAGTATCAATACTCGCCTAACTGAACATAAAAGGAACTGTCGACTGGGACACACGGACAAATCGGCTGTAGCGTAACATGTTTTTGAAACGGGTGACCATGAAATAAAATTTAGTGAGACGAGCGTGCTAGCTAAGACATCGCATTATTATGCACGTATGTATAGAGAGGCTGTAGAGATTTTTAAACACCGCAATAATTTTAACAGGGAAGAACAAGGCTTGAAGCTAGTTAAGATATGGCGATCGACTCTGTACCAAAGATGTGACAATCGATTACCTTCGATCGAGAGTAATGACGCCAGCCAGAGACAGTTTTACTGTTGACAACACGTGACGATTGGTGGCGCCCTCTACGCGTTCTATATAAACAGGACCTCCACGGCCTAGCAGCCAGTCGTAGACTCACCTCAGATGATGTTGCCCGCAGCTGGCAACGAACGTCAGGGAGAAGTATTTCTACTATTGGACCATGGCCTCTTAGCCCGGAAGTTTTAATTACTGAAACATTAAAAATTGTTTGTATGTGTGTTATGTGTATATGTTGTATATGTACGTGTGTGTCGCTATCGAGCACTTACCTGCCAACATCTTATTACAATGTTTCATAAGGCAGTTTGTCTGAAGGGGTGGTAGGTAGTTGTCATGCTGTGGATTATGTTGCATTGTGAAATCACTTCTGACACAAGCCTTGACTGGAACACTTTCCCCCAGTGCTACGTAAGCTTCAGAGTTACGTTTTCCCCAAGAAACCTTGCAACTGTCTCCTCTCTGACGGTTGGCACTATCATGGTGACAGTGCATTGGCTGGGGTAGTCACGGACACATTCATCCAGTTGTTCCCGTTTTCTGACATGGGAAAATTCCTTGAAAGATCAACTTAAGTATTGTGAAATGAGTAACTGGAGGAGGAATTGATATTACGTGTCTCGTGGTAACCGAGCCACATGCTTATTTTGTTGACATTCCCGACAGTTGCTTAATTGGTGTGTAACAGACCAGTGAGGACCTTGTCAGTAATACCTACATCTAACTGTACTAAGGGTCTTGAAAATACTTCGGTACGGTTGGCGATAAATGAGATGGAACGAAGAGCAAGCATTGCCAGCCCACTGGATCATAATTTCTTTTCACAAGGTACTGTCTATTAATCTGAATTCTGCCTGACAGTTTCCACCTTGCCGTGCGGGGTAGTCGCACGATCTGGGGCGTCTTGTCACGGCCCGGGCGCCTCCCCCTGTCGGAGGTTCGAGTCCTATCTCGGGCATGGGTGTATGTGTTGTCCTTAGATTAAGTTACTTTAAGTTAGATTAAGTAATGCGTAGGCTTAGGGACCGATGACCTCAGCAGTTTGGTCCCATAAGACCTTACGACAAATTTAAATGTAAGTTACCCCCACCTCTAACGCCTCTATGGTCTTCAGTAATGTTGGACCTTCCTTTTGCACAGTTGCAATATTCGTCAGTGCAGTGGTTACTAGACTATCACCAGCAGCACCGAGCGACGTGGCGCATTGGTTAGCACACTGGACTGGCATTCGGGAGGGCTTCGGTTCAAAGCCGCGTCCTGCCATCCTGATTTAGGTTTTCCATGCTTATCCTAAATTGCTTCAGCCAAATGCCAGGATAATTCCTTTGAAAGGGCACGGTCCATTTCCTTCCCCATCCTTCCCTAAACCGATGCGACCGATGACCTCGCTTCTTGGTTCCCTCTCCAAATTAACCAACCAACCACCAGCACTGTATTTGTCCTCCAATGAACTCCAAGAAAGGTTGTCGGTATCCTTGAGTTCGCATCCATTTCCATTTACTACTGTAACATCTCATTCCTGAAGCTACAGTATCCCTCTTCTCAATCGTCCTGATAAATCTACATCTACATCCATACTCCGCAAGCCACCTGACGGTGTGTGGCGGAGAGTACCTTGAGTACCTCTATCGGTTCTCCCTTCTATTCCAGTCTCGTATTGTTCGTGGAAAGAAGGATTGTCGGTATGCCTCTGTGTGAGCTCTAATCTCTTTGATTTTATCCTCATGGTCTCTTCGCAAGATATATGTAGGAGGGAGCAATATACTGCTTGACTCCTCGGTGAAGGTACGTTCTCGAAACTTCAATAAAAGCCCATACCCAGCAACTGAGCGTCTCTCGTGCAGAGTCTTCCACTGGAGTTTATCTATCATCTCCGTAACGCTTTCGCGATTACTAAATGATTCTGTAACGAAGCGCGCTGCTCTCCGTTAGATCTTCTCTATCTCTTCTATCAACCCTATTTGGAACTGATCACACACTGCTGAGCAGTATTCAAGCAGTGGGCGAACAAGTGTACTGTAACCTACTTCCTTTGTTTTCGGATTGCATTTCCTTAGGACTCTTCCAATGAATCTCAGTCTGGCATCTGCTTTACCGACGATCAACTTTATATGATCATTCCATTTTAAATCACTCCTAATGCATACTCCCAGATAATTTATGGAATTAACTGCTTCCAGTTGCTGACCTGCTATTTTGTAGCTAAATGATAAGGGACCTATCTTTCTATGTATTCGCAGCAAATTACACTTGTTTACATTGAGATTCAATTGCCATTCCCTGAACCATACGTCAACTCACTGCAGATCCTCCTGCATTTCAGTACAATTTTCCATTGTTACAACCTCTCGCTATACCACAGCATCATCCGCAAAAAGCCTCAGTGAACTTCCGATGTCATCCAAAAGGCCATTAATGTATATTACTCTTACTTCGAAAGACTTCTCTCCATTGAGAATGACATGCTACGTTCTGTTATCTAGGAACTCTTCAATCCAATCAGACAATTGGTCTGATAGTCCATATGCTCTTACTTTGTTCATTAAACGATTGTGGGGAACTGTATCGAACGCCTTGCGGAAGTCAAGAAACACGGCATCTACCTGGGAACCCGTGTCTATCTCTCTCTGAGCTCATGGACTAATAGCGCGAGCTGGGTTTCACACGACCGTCTTTTTCGAAACCCATGCTGATTCCTACAGAGTAAATTTCTAGTCTCCAGAATTTTGGAACACGTATTATGTTCCAGTATCGTACTCGAACATAACACGTGTTCCAAAATTCTACAACTGAACGACGTTAGAGATATAGGTCTATAGTTCTGCACATCTGTTCGACGTCCGTTCTTGAAAACGGGGATGACCTGTGCCCTTTTCCAATCCTTTGGAACGCTACGCTCTTCTAGAGACCTACGGTACACCGCTGCAAGAAGGAGGGCAAGTTCCTTCGCGTACTCTGTGTAAAAGCGAACTGGTATCCAATCAGGTCCAGCGGCCTTTCCCCTTTGACCGATTTTAATTGTTTCTCTATCCCTCTGTCGTCTATTTCGATATCTACCATTTTGTCATCCGTGCGACAATCTAGAGAAGGAACTACAGTGCACTCTAGTCTGTCATCCTCTGTTTCAGTACCATTTTGGTCCCAGACTGTCTGGACATTTTGTTTTGATCCACCTACCGCTTTCACATAAGACCAAAATTTCTTAGGATTTTCTGCAAGTCAGTACATAGAACTTTACTTTCTAATTCATTGAACGCCTCTCGCATAGCCCTCCTCACACTACATTTCGCTTCGCGTAATTTTTGTTTGTCTGTAAGGCTTTGGCTATGTTTATGTTTGCTGTGAAGTTCCCTTTGCTTCCGCAGCAGTTTTCTAACTCGGTTGTTGTACCACGGTGCCTCTTTTCCATCTCTTACGATCTTGCTTGGCACATGCTCATCTAGCGCGTATTGTATGATGGTTTTGAACTTGGTCCACTGATCATCAACACTATATGTACTTGAGACAAAAGTTCTGTGTTGAGCCGTCAAGTACTCTGATATCTGCTTTTTGTCACTTTTGCTAAACAGAAAAATCTTCCTACTTTTTTTAATATTTCTATTTACGGACAAAACTCTACCATCTGGTGAGCAAAATTTATGACGTAGGCGAAATACCCCCAGACTTCAAGAAGAATATAATAATTCCAATCCCAAAGAAAGCAGGTGTTGACAGATGTGAAAATTACCGAACTATCAGGTTAATAAGACACGGCTGCAAAATACTAACACGAATTCTCTACAGACGAAAGGAAAAACTGGTATAAGCCGACCTTGGGAATGATCAGTTTGGATTCCGTAGAAATGTTGGAACTCGTGAGGCAATACTGACCCTACGACTTATCTTAGAAGAAAGATTAAGGAAAGGCAAACATGCTAGCATTTGTAGACTTAGAGAAAGCTTTTGACAATGTTGACTGGAATACTCTCTTTCAAATTCTGAAGGTGGCAGGGGTAAAATACAGGGAGCGAAAAGCTATTTACAATTTGTACAGAAACCAGATGGCAGTTATAAGAGTCGAGGGACATGAAAGGGAAGCAGTGGTTGGGAAGGGAGTGAGACAGGGTTGTAGCCTCTCCCCGATGCTATTCAATCTGTATATTGAGCAAGCAGTAAAGGAAACAAAAGAAAAGTTCGGAGTAGGTATTAAAATCCATGGAGAAGAAATAAAAACTTTGAAGTTCGCCGATGACATTGTAATTCTGTCAGAGACAGCAAAGGACTTGGAAGAGCAGTTGAACGGAATGGACAGTGTCTTGAAAGGAGGATATAAGATGAACATCAACAAAAGCAAAACGAGGATAATGGAATGTAGTCGAATTACGTCGGGTGATGCTGAGGGAATTAGATTAGGAAATGAGAGGCTTTAAGTAGTAAAGGAGTTTTGCTATTTGGGGAGCAAAATAACTGACGATGGTCGAAGTAAAGAGGATATAAAATGTAGACTGGCAATGGCAAGGAAAGCGTTTCTGAAGAAGAGAAATTTGTTAACATCGAGTATAGATTTAAGTGTCAGGAAGTCGTTTCTGAATGTCTTTGTATGGAGTGTAGCCATGTATGGAAGTGAAACATGGACGATAAATAGTTTAGACAAGAAGAGAATAGAAGCTTTCGAAATGTGGTGTTACAGAAGAATGCTGAAGATTAGATGGGTAGATCACATAACTAATGAGGAGGTATTGAATAGAATTGGTGGGAAGAGGAGTTTGTCGCACAACTTGACCAGAAGAAGGGATCGGTTGGTAGGACATGTTCTGAGGCATCAAGGGATCACCAATTTAGTACGGGAGGGCAGCGTGGAGGGCAAAAATCGTAGAGGGAGACCAAGAGATGAATACACTAAGCAGGTTCAGAAGGATGTAGGCTGCAGTAGGTACTGGGAGATGAAGCAGCTTGCACAGGATAGACTAGCATGGTGAGCTGCATCAAACCAGTCTCAGGACTGAAGACCACAACAACAACTGAAATCATCGATGCAGTAACCGCTTTATGATCGCTGATTCCCTGTTCTGCGTTAACTGTTTCAAATACTTCGGGTCTGTTTGTCACCAGAAGGTCTAATATGTTATCGCCACCAGTCGGTTCTCTGTTTAACTGCTCAAGGTAGTTTTCAGATAAAGCATTTAAAAAAATTTCGCTGGATTCTTTGTCCCTGCCACCCGATATGAACGTTTGAGTCTCCCAGTCTATATCCGGCAAATTAAAATCTTCACCTTGAACTATAACATGGTGGGGAAATCTACGCAATATATTTTGCAAATTATCCTTCAGGTGCTCAGCAACAACAGCTGCTGAGCCAGAGGGCCTATAGAGACATCCAATTACCATGTCTGAGCCTGCTTTAACCGTGACCTTCACCCAAATTATTTCACATTTCGGATCTCCGTCAATTTGCTTCGATACTATTGCATTTCTTATCGCTATAAACACGCCTCCCCCTTCACTGTCCAGCCTGTCTCTGCGGTATACATTCCAATCAGAGTTTCGATTTCATTACTGTTTACGTCTGGTTTCGGCCAACTTTCTACTCTAGTACTATGTGGGCATTGTGACCGTTTATTACTGAGAGCAGTTCTGGGACCTTTCTATAGACGCTCCTGCAGTTTACTATTAGCAGATTAATATTGTTATTCCCTTTTGCATTTTGCCTACTCCTACCTTGCCGCGTCTCACGAGGCGTCTTGTCGGGCCTAGGGAGGGAATTCTCTAACCTAAAAAACCCACATGTGCACTCCACACGTACTCCGCTACCCTTGTAGCCGCTTCCTGCGTGTAGTGCACGCCTGACCTATTCAGGGGGACCCTAAATTTCTCCACCCGATAGCGGAGGTCGAGAAATTTGCACCCCAAGTCTCCGCAGAATCGTCTGAGCCTCTGGTTTAAGCCTTCCACTCGGCTCCAAACCAGAGGACCGCGATCGGTTCTGGGAACGATACTACAAATAGTAAGCTCAGATTCCACCCCGTGAGCGAGGCTTTCCACCTTCACCAACTCCGCCAACCGCCTGTATGAACTGAGGATGACCTCTGAACCCAGACGGCAGAAGTCATTGGTGCCGACATGAGCAACAATTTGCAGTCGGGTGCACCCAGTGCTCTCTATCTCCGCCGCAGGGCCTCCTCCACATCTCGGATGAGACCTTCCGGCAAGCAGACAGAGTGAACACTGCCTTCTTCCCCGAACTTTCCGCTATTTCCCTAAGGGGCTCCATCATCCGCCTAATGTTGGAGCTCCCAATCACTAATAAACCCCTCCCCCCGTGTGCCTGCTCGGACCTTCTGAAGGAGCGGCCACATGTCCAACCACAGGCAGAGCAGGCGATGCCACACGGCCAGCCTCCACATTGACCCTCCGCCTCGTGCGCCGCGAACGCCCTGAACCCGCCACTCCCCTTGAGGAGAGGGTGGCCCAACCGCGCCCGGTACCCGCGAAGATGTCTCGACAGCAGGGACAGTGGGTGAAGCATGTAACACCTTTGGTGTACCATGCGACACTGCCGCTACAAACCGAGGCAGCAGCCTGAAGACGACTGACCGCGGCCATCGACACGTTCAGCTGTTCGCGAACAGTGGCCAGCTCCTCCTGCTTCCGTACACAGCAGTCACACATCCTATCCATCCTAAGAAATCAATTTACTGTAGAGAGATAATAAACTTTTAACTAGACTGCTAATTCACTAAAGGCGGCTGATAGCTGACTAAACTGTGGTTTCTAGACACTTCTTGTAGAAAACAATGAAAATAGCACTACCTGTCTCTGGACTGGATTGAAAACAAACACTAGCACTACTGGCACTATGGCTGACTAAAGGGACTCTCTCTGACTGTATTCAAAACAAACACGAAATCTATGGAATACTATTACTAGAACTCGACAATTAAAGCTTCCTAAAAGCAAAAACACAGGGAAGAAGAAGTGACAAGTAAGAAAAATACAGTTAATACTTAAATTAACGTAGCTCGCTGCACAGCAGACGTGTCACAGACGGCAGTTACGACGACACAATCCTTCAGGCTTGTTAACCAACATCAAAAATAAATGCCAGTCACAAGAATGAATGGTATTCTCCTTTTCCTCCTTCAAGCATTACACCAGACCGATACGACTTTTTGGCATGTCATGCAAAAAGGGTACGAACTGACTATCCACGTAAATGAAGATACACGTTGTTAGACACAGTGAAAGGTGGCTACACTGAGCCACAGCGCCAGAGATTGCGCCAAAGAGTATTATTCAGCCGCCTCCACGGAGTGCTTGTTAAGAACTCGTAGTAGTCAGTGCCTGTCGAGGAATCGTGGTAGTCAGTTCTTGGGGACAGCTCGTAGTAGAGTGTTTGTTGAGATGTGCTAGTAGGCAGTGCTTGCTGAGATGTGATATTGGAGAGTTCTGGTTGAGATGTGGTAGTAGCGAGTCGGTGTGGAGAGATTGTAATGTTTAGAGTGCTTTTCATCAATATAAATTAAGGTAACAAACTACTTTTCTTTTTTTTCTCATTATTTCAATGTCCTGAATAATGCGTCATTACAGGTTCAGTCAACAAAGCATCTGGCTTGTGTTCTTGTATTAGAGTGTAATTCTGCTTTCCTTACGCAATTATAGTATTTCTATTTTTAGTTACTTCAGTATAAATGGTATTTAAAATTTCTTGTCTTGTTGAAGAAGAACCGTGCCAGATGTGTACGTTGAATCACACTCCCACACACAGAACAATTACACTTGTGCTTTGGTTTAGTAGGTTTTATAGTTGCTGGGGACTTAATTGATTAACTGTGTTAACGAAAATTTTCTTTCATTGTTTGTTGTTATTCTATGCAGTCAGATTGCGTACAAATACTAGTCAGGGCCAACCGTTTACGAAACAGCGTAATCGGACATACAGCCACCAAAAATAAAAATTATTTTCAAAAATAATAATTAAGCCCCCATGCAACAGAATAACATTCTTCCCAGACTTGAAAAGCACTCTTGGGGCGCAGGCACTCACGTTTTTGCCCCCTTCCTGGATTTGCACTAGAAATCCATTTAACCACCAGCTTCAGTGCGCAGTTCATTCTCGGCTGAAGATAGCAGCTCTTGCTTCAGGATACAAATCTTTCTTCCTCCTCGTCTTACTACGGTTGTTCTTGAATGGCATCTGAAATACTTTTTAAATAAAAACCTGCAGAAGAAGCACATAAAACAGCAGGCTTTCGCGTCACGAATATGGATATCGGTTGTGGCCCTTACTTTCTGTGGATCAATACGTTAACTAGGTTATTATGGTACTCTGAGACAAAGACGGTGACAAAGGAGAGGGTTTCGTTGCGGCCAGCATGAAGCCTCTCTGAAGACTTTTGATTCAAAACAAAAATTCATCGAAAACAAAGTCTCTGGGATCTAAGTGAAGGCCTGCGTCATGGACACACTTCAGCACAGTTGTCAAGCGGGTTCGATGTTCTTAAATGGTGTTCGAGATGTGAACGATTGTCATACAAACAGCAAGGACACATCGTCCTTGTAAGATGTGAAAGCAGATGGACCATCATACTTTCAAAGACGGGTAGATCATTGCATAACCCAAACGGCCGGTGTTATGAAAACACTCTTTTTCCGGTGGGACATGTCAGCTAGAGCTGTTGACAAAATGTAGATTTACGTATATATCGATATGTTTCCAACTCAATGTCGATATATACGGATGTCATTTACTCTACAGACATATCGATATCAAAGCGGCAATATCAAGTGTTGATATTTTTATTTTATATTATATTTTTTTCACAATTTTCGGAAAATGTTTGAAGTTGTTCTATTCAAATGGTATTAGGACATCATTTTATTTTCCCTCCGTGAAGGAATCTTACTAGTTTTTGAGCTTTCATCACGTCCAATCTTTCCCTTTGCCTGTGGCACAAAAGAAAAGCTCCGACTGCACTGTGCGGTGGTGGTGTGAATGGAATAACAAGATTTCCGATGTGAAGAAACAGCACACCAGTTGCGTTACAAACAATTTTTAACGCATCTAGTGTGCTATTTCTTCACATCGACATGCTTCAAAAACAGCTGCTGAAAATGATGAGCAAAAATCTAAATGACACGACTGGTCGTTGAGGTGTTCGGAGACGTGTGAGGTGAAATGCTGACGTAAGTGGCGCTCGGCTGCAGCGTTTGTCTTCACCACGCAATTTTGACACTACATCCGTTAGGTCGCTGGCGTTTGCAGAAATGAAAAAAACAGGAAAGTCAACACGGCATGTTGCGGACAAATCCCATATGTGACGAAACCGAACGATGGACCCGTGAGATAGCTTTTAATGTGCCGCTTAAATGCAGTTACCATTGTTAGCAAAGTGGTTATCGCCAAATTTGAACGTGCATCGTTTTCCTTTCAATTCTTGGCCTGAGGGAGGTATTCAGGCTGCTAGCCTGCCTCGATTTACGGAATATGTAATAATAAATCAGTATTTAAATATACAGCTCTGAAACCGGCAGTATATTTACGATGTGCAGCCGATGTTTATATAGGCAGGTACATCTATATTTTCTCTGCGGATCTATCGATATAACAATACCTAATATGAACCGATAATGGTATTCTCTTGAATATCGAAATATCGGATTCCCGATATTTCTTAAAGTGTCTTCACTCCTAAATCGTCATCTTCGATCTGCCTATAGCCAGTCTGCATACCCGTAGTGGAGAAATACTTCGCTTTCTCCAGAGATATCATCTACTGCGGCAGTGAGTCGACACTCTTGATAATTTTGTTCGGCAGCAGGTGAACGATACAAAAATGCAGTTCTTCTTCAAGAGCAGCACAGGGTTAGGACCAAGGTCTTTGTTGCCTCAGAATTATATATTTCTTCTGAATTACATGAGCGGTCGCTAATGGGGGAATAAACCCCAGTGGTAATATAGTGTTTCACTTCAGGTCATCTGGTCTACCTTAACCTGCCTTCAGACTTGGCTGCTCCTGGCAGTTCACACATAACTGCCAACCCTCGCCGATATTATTTCTCTGCCAAGCTGGGCCTATTGGTGACTGGGCAGTAGAAGCATCCAGTGGGTGATCAGTAGTGATAGTGCACTATGATTGTCCCTCAGTGGTACAGATCTGATCTTCCTGGACTGGTTCGACAATCCGAAGGCACACAATCTTCTTCAGCTTGCGACGACAAGCGTCCGATATTGCAATAAATGACGCCCCACAACCGACTAGTGTGCCTGACCAGGATGGTCCTCGATAATGAATCGATGTCATTTTGGCAATTGTCCTTGACGGATGCTTTTCATTTGTGGCGGACTCATCTCCGTAGAAGGTCACCTCGTTTGGTTTTCCTGATTTTGGCGGTTAGGAGAGCAGCTGGAACCGTAATACGGTAGCAGGTATCGACTGAGGTGCCCTGAAGTTAAGAGCGACCCCGACTCGCAGGTCGGCTGTAGCTACTTACAGTTGCTTGGCAGACATTGATATGTTTCGTTGTTTGACGTCTTGCGGCATAATAGTCACCGAACACTCTTCTCCTTCCATTACAGTAGCATACGACCTGCCAAGAGGTCTGTTGTCCTCTGTTGCTGTCTGCTTTCGTGCGCGGCGATTGAGCT
Organism: Schistocerca piceifrons; assembly: GCF_021461385.2. Taxonomy (NCBI): domain Eukaryota; kingdom Metazoa; phylum Arthropoda; class Insecta; order Orthoptera; family Acrididae; genus Schistocerca; species Schistocerca piceifrons. Next base: position 177,348,999 of record NC_060141.1, on the reverse strand, counting down.
GGCAGTGGAGCCAATTGTGTCTGTATCGTATATCGATATTGGTATATCTGAACACTTCTTAAATAAGGAGATAATTCAGAGGCTTCCTTTACCAGGATACAGGTTGGCTGGCAGCTTTTCTAGGAGCTCTTTGCGGTGTGGGGGAGTAGCCATGTATGTGAGAAACGGTATCCCATTTGAGTCAATTGATGTTTCAAAGTACTGCACTGAAAAGGTGTTTGAATGTTGTGCAGGTGTGGTTAAATTTAGTGGAGCTAAACTTCTTACTGTTGTTATTTATAGATCCCCAGACTCCGATTTCACAACATTTTTGCTAAAGCTAGAGGAGGTTCTTGGTTCACTTTATAGGAAATACAAAAAGTTAGTTATATGTGGTGACTTCAATATTAATTGTATAAGTGATTGTGCAAGGAAAAGGATGCTGGTAGACCTCCTTAATTCATATAATCTTATGCAAACCGTATTCTTTCCAACGAGAGTGCAAGGGAACAGTAGAACAACCATAGACAATATTTTTGTTCATTCGTCATTATTAGAAGGGCATTCTGTTAGCAAAAAGGTGAATGGCCTTTCAGATCATGATGCACAAATTTTAAGTCTAAAAGATTTTTGTGCTTCAACACATGTTAAATATAGTTACCAACTTTTTAGGAAAGCTGATCCAGTTGCTGTACAGACTTTTGTAAACCTTATCAAGGAACAAGATTGGCAAGATGTTTATAGTGCTGATACAGTAGACGATAAATATAATGCTTTCCTCAAGACTTTTCTCGTGCTCTTTGAAAGTTGCTTTCCGTTAGAACGTTTAAAACAGGGTACTAGCACAAACAGGCAGCCTGGGTGGCTGACTAAAGGGATAAGAATATCTTGTAGAACAAAGTGGCAATTATATCAAAACGTTAGAAACAGTCAAAATCTAAATGCAGCAGCCCATTACAAACAGTATTGTAAGGTGCTTAAAAAAGTTATTAGGAAGGCAAAAAGTATGTGGTATGCAGATAGAATAGCTAAGTCTCAGGATAAAATTAAAACCATATGGTCAGTCGTAAAGGAAGTGGCTGGTCTGCAGAGACAGGTCGAGGATATAGAATCAGTGCGTAGTGGGGATGTCCGTGTTGCTGATAAGTCGCATATATGTACAGTACTTAATAATCACTTTCTGAATATAGCAGGTGAACTAAATAGAAACCTAGTCCCAACAGGGAATCATATAGCGCTCTTAGAAAAAAGTGTTCCGAGACTGTTACCTGAAATGCTCCTCCATGATACTGACAAGAGGGAGATTGAGTTAATAATTAAATCACTAAAGACCAAGAACTCTCATGGATATGACGGGGTATCTAGCAGAATACTGAAGTATTGTTCCACGTATATTAGCTCAGTACTTAGCCATATCTGTAACTTTTCCTTTAGCAGTGGTCGGTTTCCTGACCGATTAAAGTACTCGGTAGTGAAGCCACTTTATAAAAAGGGAGACAGGGATAATGTTGACAATTATAGACCTATTTCTATGCCATCGGTGTTTGCTAAAGTTATCGAGAGGCTTGTATATACAAGGTTACTGCAGCATTTAAATTCACATAATTTGCTGTCAAATGTACAGTTTGGTTTTAGAAATGGCTTAACAACTGAAAATGCTATATTCTCTTTTCTCTGTGAGGTTTTGGACGGATTAAATAAAAGGTTGAGAACGTTAGGTGTTTTCTTTGATTTAACGAAGGCTTTTGACTGTGTTGACCACAAAATATTACTGCAGAAGTTGGAACATTATGGAGTAAGGGGAGTAGCTTACAGTTGGTTCGCCTCCTACTTTAAGAACAGAAAGCAGAAGGTAATCCTCCGCAATATTGAGAGTGGTAATGATGTTCAGTCCCAATGGGGCACTGTTAAATGGGGCGTTCCCCAAGGGTCGGTGCTGGGGCCACTGCTGTTCCTTATTTATGTAAATGATATGCCTTCTAGTATTACAGGTGATTCAAAAATATTTCTGTTTGCTGATGACACCACCTTGGTAGTGAAGGATCTTGTGTGTAATATTGAAACATTATCAAATAATGTAGTTCATGAAGTAAGTTCGTGGCTTGTGGAAAATAATTTGATGCTAAATCACAGTAAGACTCAGTTTTTACAGTTTCTAACCCACAATTCAACAAGAACTGACATTTTAATCAGACAGAATGGGCATGTTATAAGCGAGACGGAACAGTTCAAGTTCCTAGGCGTACGGATAGATAGTAAGCTGTTGTGGAAAGCCCATGTTCAGGATCTTGTTCAGAAACTAAATGCCGCTTTATTTACCATTAGAACAGTATCTGAAATAAGTGACATTTCAACACGAAAAGTAGTATACTTCGCATATTTTCATACGCTTATGTCATATGGTATTATTTTTTGGGGTAATTCTTCTGATTCAAAAAGGGTATTTTTGGCTCAAAAACGGGCTGTTCGAGCTATGTATGGTGTAAGTTCGAAAACCTCTTGTCGACCCCTATTCAATAGTCTGGGAATTTTGACATTGCCCTCACAGTATGTATTTTCTTTAATGTCGTTTGTTGTTAGCAATATTAGCTTATTCCCAAGAGTTAGCAGCTTTCACTCAGTTAATACTAGGCAGAAATCAAATCTGCATGTGGAATGCACTTCCTTGACTCTTGTGCAGAAAGGAGTGCAGTATTCTGCTGCATCCATTTTCAATAAGCTACCACAAGAACTCAAAAATCTTAGCAGTAGCCCAAACACTTTTAAGTCTAAACTGAAGAGTTTCCTCATGGCTCACTCCTTCTATTCTGTCGAGGAGCTCCTGGAAGAGATAAAAAATTAAGCAAATTCCAGTGTTACATTCTTGATTTTCTTTATTTAAACTAACGACTTGTTTCATTTTATGTGTTTCTACAATCGTGTTATAATTTCATGTATTGACTCGTTCCATGACCATGGAGACTTCTCCTAAATGTGGTCCCACGGAACAATAAATAAATAAATAAATAAATAAATAAAATCGTTCATTTTCGCTCATCCACTTACTTATTTATTGAATTCCTTAAACATAGAGAACCATCGGGGATGTAGAATGGCTTAGGTAGAAATTAACAGAAGATAAGTATATCACTAAAACTTCATATTTATAACAATAATCCATCACTATTCTCGAACAGTCCACGGATGTACTGCCGGTCCATAGTGTCCAACGGGCACAATATTTCGGCAATCAGACATGTCACCATCGTCAGGTGCGCTGACGAACTGAGCTCCTGAGGGTGGGCGGCCGTCCTAAATCCCCTTCCCCCCGAGAGACGTTCTCTCCGCGGTCCGCGCCTGCGGCCACGCGTCTGCGGTCGCTGAGAGGCTGGCGTCGGCGTCTGTGGTGGCGTCGGTGGAACTGCCTCGTCCGCCCTGGTCGCTCGTTCGTTTTCTTTGCTGAGTGTGTTTTTAATTAGACTCAGTGCTGCTTCCCATGCCTTGCTGAGGTTATAGCCGCAGTTTCTGTTGATAAGTCTGTCCCTGGTACGAATTTCGATAGCCTAACGACGCCGTCCCAGTATTTAGCTGTCTGTGCACAGACCTTGGTATGTTGGTAGTCCATTTCGTGATTTTCGGACAAACAGTACTCTGCGACTGCCGACTTGTTGGGGTACATAAGTCGAGTGTGCCTCTGATGTTCTCGGCAACGACCTTCGATGGTGCGCACTGTCCGCTGGTGGGCGGACGAGGCAGTTCCACCGACGCCACCACAGACGCCGACGCCAGCCTCTCAGCGACCGCCGCCGCGCCGCCGCGGGCGCGGACCGCGGAGAGAACGCCTCGCGGGGGAAGGGGATTTAGAACGGCCGCCCGCCCTCAGGAGCTCAGTTCGTCAGCGCACCTGACGATGGCGACATGTCTGATCGCCGAAATATTGTGCCCGTTGGACACTATGGACCGGCAGTACACCCGTGGACTGTTCGAGCAAGAAATACGCCGGGAGAAGTTGAAGAATCACATCATCACTATACTATTTAAGGAATGCTTCATTGGTTCTTGGAGGAACACAGACATATTAATAACTTGAATACAAAGTATTAATGTTCCACACTAATATTTATTAGTTCGTAATGAAGGAACCAAACGGAGAAAACTAACGTTACTGGTAATTCTGGTGGCCGTGTGGTTCTAGGCGCTGCAGTCTGGAATCGCGAGACCGCTACGGTCGCAGGTTCGAATCCTGCCTCGGGCTTGGATGTGTGTGATGTCCTTAGGTTAGTTAGGTTTAACTAGTTCTAAGTTCTAGGGGACTAATGGCCTCAGAAGTTGAGTCCCATAGTGCTCAGAGCCATTTGAACCATTTGGTAATTCTGGCCGTTAATAAACACCAACCAAAGGATTCCGACCTGATCCTTACTGACCGAACACAGTTCCATTACTCGCCATTATTAAAGTTCCAGCCAGTTGTTATTCCTCTCACATTAGATAATAAGCTTGTTATAGCTGTTCCACGCCCACATTCCACAGACTTCATTCTTCCCCTCCCTTTATTCGCTCTGTTCGCCACTTCGCCGGTTTGTCCATATGGCATAGTAGCTTGTGCCATTAATCACTGTAGAACATTTCTGTTTTATACACTCACATAGTTTTGATGTTTGAATGTACTGTAATAGAAGATTTATTTGTTCAGTGTATCTCTAGGTATTACATCATGATTGTGTTTTGTACCATTATAGTCATAAACGTCACATGTCTTCGTACAGAACTCTTTTGTACAGCTGTATATTCTTGCTGAAGTTGTGTGTACTATCTGTTTAGCGTTAAGTTATCTGACGATGGCCTAAAAAACAGAAAGCCGAATCTTGACGAATTAACAAATATTAGTGTGAAAGACTAATACTTTGTGTTCAAGTTATAATTATCACTGTGTTGCTTAGTACTGTTCTTTCTTATGCTAGGTAATGAAGTAAAATAGAAAGAAAGCTAGAGCCTTAAAAACGTTCTGAGTCATGTCATCAGTTATACTTACTAACGGCTGTTTATCTCATATTGGGTTCAATGGTTCAAATGGCTCTGAGCACTATGGGACTTAACTTCTGAGGTCCTCAGTCCCCTAGAACTTAGAACTACTTAAACCTAACGAACCTAAGGACATCACACACATCCACCCCCGAGGCAGGATTCGAACCTGCGACCGTAGCGGTCGCGTGGTTCAAGACTGTAGCGCCTAGAACCGCTCGGCCACTCCGGCCGGCTCATATTGGGAGCTTAACATTTATTTCATTTCTTTGGTATTTTCTTAAATACAAGGGTTACCTACCCCTGTAAATACAGAGTTCTTTTTGCAGTATATTACCATTTATCATTCAATTTTACAATGAATTCTATTCTTTCCCATGTAGCTAACGAAATTTTGAGAACCTTGGCTGTTGTCGGACGTCTGCAGTAATGTCTGATGTCTTGGAATTCCTTTCCTCAATGTTGGGTTTCGTGAAGAGATCGGTGCCTACTATCAACGAAATTCTTCCTGAATTAACGATTCTATTACCTCCTGCCTTAGTTGGACAGTCAATGCTGCTGCATTAGGTTGTATTGGTTCTGAAATTGGCATAGAGCGATATGCATGGGGAGTGGTAGAACCAGGCCGTCAAACAAACATCTTTCGCAGAATAAAAGAAGATTTTGTTTAAATTAGCCAACGCTTGACACAAAAATAATTACACAAATGTGCGTATGACTCAATCCCAGCATGGTTGGAGCGTCATGGGATCTTGTCATGTGGCGCAGTTACTGGTACTTCTAAAATAAAAAAAATGGAAATTCTCTTAACAAACACACAGTAAGCAGTTCATAATGTGAACGCCTCTTTCAAGCTCTCCCAAGATTACACATTACACAGCCTCTACCCAGAAACATCTTAGAATTATCAGTGAAGGTACAGCAGAATCTTGTTAATCCGAAGTAATTGGGACCGGACCTTGTCCGGATTACCGATTTGTTCGGATTAGCCGGAATTACGGTGACGAATTTCTAGAATGAAGTATACCAAGTAGTTAAGTAAGTACCCCATGGGAACAAGTGTGGGAACAATGGCTGTCTTTCACTCCCTGCCCTTGTGTTGTGCATTGTTGAAACCTTTGTAGTGCACTGCCAGATGGCTCGCAAAGCGCTTGGTTATGTTAGTTATCGATCGCTAGCACGCGTAACAGTTGTATTGTATTCCTTCAGGTGCAGTGGTGTATGTATTTTCGTCATGAGTAAACGGAAACATATAAATTTAACTCTCAAAGAAAAACTGAATGCTTTGAAGCGGATAGACATTGGTGAGAATGTATCTAACCCGGCAACGGAACGGTGCTGGTAAAGCAACCATTCGTGACTGGAAGAAGAACCGAGTGAACCTTGAACAGTCCTGTGCAGCGTCTTCGGGAAAAACACTCTAAATTCGGCAGACTTTGAAACAGTCCCAGTGCGGTGAAGTGGATACAGCTCTTTTCCTTTGGTTTACCCAGGGAAGAGAAAGGGGAACTCCTTTGAGTGGAGCACTGGTTCAGGAGAAGGCTGTTTACCTGAACAAATTCATGAATAGTGATGAGTCTTTTAGTGCGATTACGGGTTGGTTGGACAGATTGAAAAAACGTCATGGAATCCGTCAGGTAACAGTTGCTGGAGAGATGCTTTCTTCTGACCGTGATGCAGCGAAGGATTGCTTGGGTGAGTTTGAAAAGATGATAAGGGAGGAAAAGTATTCTCCCCAACAAATTTATAAGGCTGACGAGACTGGCCTTAATTTTAGGGTATTGCCAACAAAAAGCCTGGCATCAAAAGCAGAAGACCATGCTCCTGGTTTTAAAATGTGCAAAGATCGTGTGACTTTATTAGCGTGCAGCATCGCTAATGGTAATCACAAGCTGCCTTTAATGCTGATCGGCAAATCTGCTAGGTCCAGAGCTTTTAAAAACTTCAACATGAAGTCCCTGCCCGTATATTATCTCAACCAGAAAAAAGCATTGATGGATGTTAAGCTGTTCAAAGAATGGTATCACGGCCATTTTGTTCCCTCTGTTCGACGGTTCTCTAAGGAAAATCATTTGCCTCCCCATGCAATCCTTTTGATTGATAACGCGCCATCTAACCCCAGCACTGAGGAATATGTGATGCAGAAATTGTGGCGAAATGTTTGCCGCCGAATGTTACACCACTTCTACAGCCGATGGACCAGGACGTAGTGCCAACATTAAAACTGATATACAGAAAACAATTTTTAAGAATACTGATCCAAGAATATAGCTCTCCTTTAGTGGACAAAATAAAAAAGACCACTGTGAAGGATGTTGTTTATTGGGCCGCTGAGGCATGGCAGAATATTTCAGAAAATACTCTGAGAAAATCGTGGAGAAAACTGTGGACATGTCTTGAATTTCAGGACAACTTAGTTGAAAATGAAAATCTACTACAAATGATACAGACAATCCCTCTATGTGAAGAAGCTAGTGAACGAGACGTAGATGAGTGGATGGCAGCGGATGGGGCATGTATGGAGAAGCTTACTGACGATTTAGTTACCGCTATGACCGAAGACCAGGAAGAAGTGGACTGCTGTGACGGAAGTGACAATGAGCCTGAAACTGACAAAGGAGAGCTGGTGCCACATAGTGACGCAGCAGAGACCCTTGACCTCGCGCTACGTTATTTGGAGCAACAGCCAACTGCTATACCTGCTGATTTGACGTTTATGAGACGATGGCGAAACTATGCGCCATATAACAGACTGTCTTCATTACCCCAAATAAAATGAATTTTTGTCATCTAAAAAGTAGGGATAAAATGTCCGCTGTATTTTAGTAAGTCTGACAGCTCTTCCTTCATTGTTATGCGTTGTTTAAACCTAATGTTTTCTTGCCAATTTTTGTAACACATGTTTACTGTGCTGCCTAAATTAAATTAGTGTGTATGTACAGGAGTTTACCGCACAGTTTTCCGTACATAGACTAACATTTTTCATGTTCGGATTAATCGAACGTTCGGATTACCGAGTTTCGGATTATCGGGACTCTGAAGTACTAATAAGTACTTTAAAGCCCACAGATAAAACAAACAAAAAATGGCTCTGAGTACTATGGGACTTAACATCTGTGGTCATCAGTCCCCTAGAACTTAGAACTACTTAAACCTAACTAACCTAAGGACATCACACACATCCATGCCCGAGGCAGGATTCGAACCTGCGACCGTAGCAGTCTCGCGGTTCCGGACTGCGCGCCTAGAACCGCTAGATCACCGCGGCCGGCGATAAAACAAACAAGTTTACATGACAGTGCTAATTTAAATCCTACAGTTTAAAACAACAACAAATTAAAACAGTGATGATACTTAAGGCAAATCACAACAACGACAAATTTAATGTAAAAGAAAAAGGAACAAGCTGAACCATTCATGGTTCTGACTTAATCCAATAGCTGTTAGCGCTTTAATAACTAAAGGAAGTCCCTATAAGCCCGGTACAAGTGAAATACAGGTAGCCTGAAAGTTTCGAGGCCGGCGCTAGTGAGAGGATATTAGTAAAATTATTTTAAACGAAGCAGAGCATCAAAAGAGACAAGTTACAAGAAATCACTTCAGCAAAACTTAGGGCCAAATGCACACGCTAAGTAAGCTGTGCCTCAGAAAACTATTCTACCGGGAAATCCCGGGACCAAAACTGACAACTGAGCAATTTAAACCGTAAGACGAAACATTTAATCTCGACCCGCAACGTCAATAACCAAGTAACGAGCGTCAACAATATAATGTGAGAAAAAAGACCAATATTTATAAGTCTGTAGACAAGTAATAACCACCAAGAACAGGCGAGTGAACTTCATAGAAACAAGGTTTTGTGAACTGCGCTGAACAGATAGTACTTTACTTTAAGGTCAGTGTCACGGCACAAGATTGCAAACGACAAACGGCGGTGCCACAGTGCAAACACCGGTTCCCATCAGATCACCAAACTTGAGCACTATCGCGCTCGGCTAGCTCTTCGATGGGTGACCAATCGGGTCTGCCGATCACTGTTGGCAGGTGGAATCCACTTAGTCCTCGTGTGGCAATGTGAGCAGGTTCTTGTTTGAAAAGTAGCAGCTCCAGTCGCGAAAGCTGACAACGGGCGGCAGAGCGGTGTGCTGCTCACATGCCCCCCTCCCCCCCCCCCCCCACTCACCCCAAAACCTTATCCAGTGACGCCTATCGGCTAAGGATGACACGGCGATCCGTCGGTACCGCTGGGCTTTCAGAGGCCTGTTCGGACGGAGTTTTCACGGCTCGAGGTTACCAGCGACAGGCAGTGTTCTGAAATCTGGTCACCTAAAGTTCAGTTCTTTCAGTTGCAAAGGGGCTGTTCCAAGTAGACACTGGTACACCAATCATCTTCTGGCCGTCTCCCACGACCGGCAACTTCTTCGCTCGATGTAGAGCTGCCCACGTTGCCTCCTACACGCTCACTCGCCCAGCTGCCGGCGGGAGGGAAACAGCCCGAAATGTGGCAGGGACAATTCATGGCTCTTGTATCACGATAACGCACCCGCATATTCATCCCTGTTGGTGCGTGACTCTCGCACAAAAAACGAAATCATTGTGCTGCCTCATTCTCTGTACTGGAGCAGATCTAGCCCCTGCAGATTTTTTTTATTTGAGAAGTTGAAAACCCCGTTGAAAGGACGAAGATTTGCAACGATAGACGAGATAAAAGAAAATTTGCAGACAGCGCTTCGCGTGATCCAGCAAGAGGGTTACCAAGACTGCTTCAGAAGTCGAAACGGCGTTGGGAGCGGTCTATCCATTATCGAGGACAGTGTTTCGAAGGAGACCATGCACAATAAGTACAAGGTAAGCGCAGAAAAATTTTGTTGACAAAGTTCTGGAATTTTTTCATCAGACCTCCTATGTACTACTGTGTCGTCACATTGGGCGTTGGATTCTCGTCTTCAGTTGTTTGCTATGTGGATTTGATTGTGGTTATAGTAAAAAGTTTTCTTTATTTCTGCCTATAATTTTCCTAGCTCTTGAGTTTTCCCTCGCTGTTCTCAAATACTGCTGGGTTGTAGTATACAAACAAACAAAGACAATAGAAAGCCACAACATATCATCCCATCTGTTCTGTTTAGCAACACGGTGGAATTTCATTAGACCGTGTCCTGCGTCTCCTGAAAAAACTGCTGGATGTCTGATGGGTACTCGACTTAACGAATCTTTTGCATCCGTTCTATCCTGAACGTTGTGGACTATAGAAAGAATATACTGTTTGTATCAAGGTCCCTGCAGTCACCAACAAACTATGTCACGTGGAATCTGGTATCAAGTGCCAGTTACAACACAATCGAAAGTACAGGTGGAAGTGAAGTACCTGCCTCAGCAGATAGTGCTCCCAATAATAAATACACGGGATGTTCTCTTACAATCCAATATTCATATGTACGTCCCAGGCATCTCAAAACTTACATATCTCAAATAACTGTAGGACGCGGGATTCGAACTGGCGAATAGCATGTCGCTTTCAAGCGACTATAACAGCAACACATGGCAGCTAACTCTAAATGTAGGCAAATGTAAATTAATGCAGATGAATAGGAAAAAGAATCCCGCAATGTTTGAACATTCCATTAGTAGTGTAGCGCTTGACACAGTCACGTCGATTAAATATTTGGGCGTAACATTGCAGAGCGATATGAAGTGGGACAAGCATGTAATGGCATCTCTGGGGAAGGCGGATAGTCGTGTCCGGTTCATTGGTAGAATTTTGGGAAGATGTGGTTCATCTGTAAAGGAGATCGCTTATAAAACACTAATACGACCTATTCTTGAGTACTGCTCGAGCGTTTGGGATCCCTATCAGGTCGGATTGAGGGAAGACATAGAAGCAATTCAGAGGCGGGCTGCTAGATTTGTTACTGGAAAGTTTGATCATCAAGCGAGTGTTACGGAAATGCTTCAGGAACTCGGGTGGGAGTCTCTGGAGGAAAGGAGGCGTTCTTTTCGTGTTTCGCTACTGAGGAAATTTAGATAACCAGCATTTGAGGCTGACTGCAGTACAATTTTACTGCCGCCAACTTATATTTCGCGGAAAGACCACATCGGCAAACGACGTTTAGTATGCGGTAATATTATTTTAATGTGTTTTAGGTTATGCACGTCCATGAGAAACTGAATTTACATTATGCCAGACTAATTTCTCTATAATTTATTCAGGCATTTTCAGTCATTCAAATGGCTCTGAGCACTATGGGACTTAACTTCTAAGGTCATCAGTCCCCTAGAACTTAGAACTACTTAAACCTAACTAACCTAAGGACATCACACACATCCATGCCCGAGGCAGGATTCGAACCTGCGACCGTAGCGGCCACGCGGTTCCAGACTGTAGCGCCTTTAACCGCTTGGCCACACCGGCCGGCTTTCAGTCATTCACGTGTTGCTTGCTGTTCTGCTGGCAAACACCACTGAGATTTTCGCGTACTGCTACATATCTTGTTACAGAGGACAAAAACTATTAACGCATCAACGACCACGGTGCCCTATAGCTTACTAATTGAAGCACGTAAAACTAGTCTCCGGACTGAAACACGAATAGAAGAACTAGTCAGACACCACTTCCCTATCGGCAAGGACAAGATACATTCCAGGGTTACGGTGAGCAGGGCTCCATTAAAAAAAATGCAGCTTTAAATTCAACGTTAGTATTACGGAAAAGAACAAAGTTTCAGAGAATTCTGGATTTCTCTTCTCTGTGGAATGCCCAATAATCAGTAAGATAACTTCTCCAGAAGTCATTACTACTTAGAATTTCGATAAACGGCGTCCTACGTAATTTCGCAGCCCACATCAATGAAAATGATGTAGTGGTTATGAGACTCGTCCACTGCGAAATTAGAACGTGGCATTACAAAGTAATTCAGAATTTAGCATAATTATGCAAAATGCGTGTGTGGAAATACCAGGATTCAAAGTCCAAGTCTATGCAGATGAAATCTAATACAGCTTGATACCACGGAATAACTAGCTAGATTACTCCATTGTTAATGCGATCCCCGAAGGACAACGAAATCCATAGGCCTGAAAAGAGTTACGAGAGATTACAGCAATAGCAGACCAGAAATACTAACGAGCGGTCCCCAGCGGTGGGATCGACTTTTTGAGACCTTCTGTACGGTCATGTAGCTCAAGATCCCAGGTGTCACACACTGTAGTCATCCAACCTGGTAGGCCCTCGTTTGCGAGTAGTTTACGAAAAAAAAATTAGAATTTTGCGTGATGCACAGTATAGTGAAACGACGTAAGTTTTGTATAAATGATTTTCTTTTGACATATGACCATGTGCAGACTTCGTCACCTACGTCAGTTACAACACACTTCAAAATTATTTAAACTCTATTTAAATTGTCTCTGAATGGTTCTTGAACGAAACTGTAATTAAAACATCATCATTTGAGTCGTATGCGCAGAATTACAACACTTAGTCCAATTGGTTTGCGCAAACTTTTTTTCCAATTTAGATATCGTTTGTTTCTTCTCAGAAATTATATTAATGCAAGTTGTCTGCTTTAATAAATATCAGAACCACATTGAATAAACTTTCAAGGCTCAAACTCGCGATGAACGTTGTCAAAGTTGATAATCTTGTCAAATAAATTCGTAATTCATTAAGATAATTCTTCATAAATAAATTCTCGGAACACGTATTTAAACTTTAGTAGCATCCACTAGTTTATTATCTTCCTACATATAGACGTGAACCTGAGCCTTGACAAGATAGGACTGAACATTTACAACATGATTTACAACTTTCTATGACGTCATTGTTGTACAAACATTACAAATTCTTATTTTTTCAGTTTTTAGAAGCACGATGCAACAACTCGGTTTCAGGATCTTCTGTTGCTCTCTGGCTGTCGACCCGCGACGTATAGTGGCCAGCAATTTTCTCTCAGGCCCCGGCAGTGAAGATGCTGTCTCCGTTCGTTGCGCCTCCCTCTCCGTACGTGAAACATAAAAAATGAATACAAAACTTTAGATAATTCACAACACTTACAAATATTACAAAATACATACACAAAACACTAAATTAAACGTATATTCACCTGCAAACTGGGCTGACACTGGCGGATGGGTGACGCTTCAATTTCGCGTCCTACTACATACCCCACCCACAAGCTCAGTTTGTCAGGTTTTAACTGAAAATAAAACTTCTTCTTTATACAATATTTAACTGTTAATATTATACATTTTCCTCACATTTTCCGTAATCTAAAGTCCTTGCTCTTAGATAGATTCAATCCTTTTATGACAATATTGTTGTGACTATTTCTCATTTACTTTTAATTGTGCTATTATGGTAATTCATAACCGAATATATGGCGATTACTCCTTTTCATTTAATAGTTGCTAGTAAATAATAATTTAGTACGTTCTTTAACGTTGTTACATTAGGACAGAGCGTTCAAATTGTGATAGATTAGTTTCAGTTTTGTTCATTTACTAGAGTTATTCTTTCCAAAATATATATTACTAATAAGTTTCTCACAATAACTAATAGTACTATTTACTTTACGTCGTTCTTTTCCCTAATGCTTTATTTATGCCTGAGGTCAAGAAGAAATCAATCAAAACTTTCTTTAGAATCTCGGCACGGCTTTCTTTACCTTCGGACACTTTGTTGGGTAATGGCAATTTATTTAGGAGAAACAAGCGAGAGAGCCCCGTTTGGTGTGTTCTATATTAACACTATTGCAAATCTCTATTAAAAGCACTCTGCTATGTTCTCGTGAGCCATATAGCTCTGGACACCTATGGTCCCTAAAATTATTAACCATCCCCTTTGGTTCCTACTATCCGAGTAAATATAAAATACACAAAATTCCTTCTGACCTAATAACAAAATTTCTTCCATATAAATCCCCTTTTAGTTATCTTTCTCTTTTTGAAGTACCGGTAGATTATTGTAGAACACTTGTTTAAACTTCCTGTCATTCCTTTAAAATGACACGTAACTATCACGAAAAACTGCACATGAATAAACTATGAACGCTCTTCCGTATGTAACATATACTAAATATTAACTTATTTAGGAATGAAGGGTTTCATTTGATCGACACTATATAATCCTTTAATTATACCTGATGAAGGTTCCATAAGAAGTAACGCTTTGGGATATACAATCTTATGACCAACATATGGACCTTCAAAGATAAAGAAGAATTTTCTACATTACTTATTGACCTTCGAACTTTTAGGATGAAATCGTCCGAATACAAGGTCTCCTACCTGAAATGAGGGTTCTGTAGCATGTTGATTATAACTTTGACTTCTCTGTTCAGCATTTTTAACAATCTGTTCGCGAATTTTTTCGTTTGGATAGACAATTCGTAGAATAACATTTTTCTTTCCTTTACATAATACGGTAACCTACTAATTAGGACTCGTATTAGATGACTTCCAATAATTGGTTCTTCAATTAATTTAGCATGGTTTAAATGCCATTCGAAATAATTCCTATAACCTCCCCACCGTTTAGAATATGGAGGAGGGTCTAACAACTCTAAAGTTAAGTGTTGTTGTTTTCCGCTTGACCAATAATTTTGTTTAAACTGCTTAACAAAATCATCCCAGTCCCTAAATTCAGTTCTATGCAGTACTGCCCATACCGCAGCTTCTGCTTCTAAATGTCCTATTACAAATTGAATCCGTTTTTCGTTACTCCATTTAGGAGATAATGAAGTTTCAAAAGCTTTTATAAAGATTATAGGGTGAAGTTCGCCTCCTGGTTTGAATACAGGAAATCGACTTGCTACATTTGAATTTCTCGTTATATCATCCCAACATTCTGCGAGAGACATAGTTGGATTTTGTTTAGATTGCAGAGACGGAGTTGCGTCGGATTTGCTTGCCGTGATTTCTTTATTTGTGTTGTTGTCGTCCGAGCTAGCAAACACGATGCGACTGTTGTCTCTGATTATGTTATTACTTCCACTACTTGAAATGTTTTCATTATTATCTAATTCCGATAACCGTTTAGTAATTTCCTGTATTCGCATTTCTGTCTTAGAAACGCGGTTAGCTAATATCGATTCTTCACTGTGTTCACGATGTGAACGCTCTGTACCTTCGTCAATGTTATTATTTTTGGAAGTCTCAAGGTTACTGCATATTTCGGTAATTAAAAATTTCATGTTTTCTATTTCAGTATGAGCCATTTCTACTCGATGAGTTAATGTCTCTAATTCTACATTATCTATTGAAGAAATCTCTACAGGTTTGGTAGAAATCTCTTTAATAGATTCTAATAATTCTCTACGAACAGTTTCTGTTTGCATAGAAAATTCATCTCTTAACTTATCGTTATTTTTCTCTCTTTCATTTACAACTAAGACATTGACTTTATCTAGTCTCTTGCTTAAGTCAGTAATATCATTTCGCATGCGAGCTTTTTCCTCACGCGATTCCTGGATATGTTCTTCTAACCTTTTACAATTATCAGTAATCTTATTACTAAGTCCTACTAGTTTTTATTGCATTTCAACTTTAGAAGCCTCTATTTTATCACTTAATTCTCGACTGGTTTGATTAAGATGTTGCTGTAACCTGTCTGTGGATTTTGTTAGCTCCCCTTTAAGTTCCTCTTTTAATCTAGCCGTAGATTCTTCGTTAGACTGTTTTAATTCCTGTTTTAGTTCCTCTTTTAATCTAGCAATAGATTCTTCGTTAGACTGTTTTAATTTAGCGATCGCCCTAAAAAGGGATCTCATGCTCCTATCGGACACAGATTGCTCTTCGTCTGACATTTCACTTCCCGACGTTATTGTAAGATATTAACTAGTTACACACGCAGACTTGTAATCAACAATCCTGTTAAAAGCACACTCCCTATATGCAACACTCAACTTCCAATTTAAAACAGACTCACCGGACACTAATATTGTAGTTTGTAGTTCTCGGTGATCAGTGTGCTGCTATGGGCTGCAGAAGTAACAGCCGTCGATGCAGCCGCTGAGATGCTGCGACACCGCCTCCGCAACCGGCAGGACGCTGAGTCGAACACCGGAGACGTCACTGGCTGCAACCACGCCCGGCCCCACCGTAGGCAGGCGAAGCCCTCAGCAACACCTCTAATACCAGCCGGAGGAACGCCCCCCAGCTGACGTACTGGGCCTGTTAGTTTAGGGAGGAAAAGGTTGTCGGGGTTTGCAGCGTTCAGCTGCTGCCCAACAGACGCGCCTTCTCGTGGAACAACTGCGTGACCGTACTGCTTGGCTGCGCTCCGTCAGATGTCCACACCCGCGAAGTCGACGCTGGCTGGTGAAGGCTCCACGAAAACTCTCGTTGACTTCCGAAGGACTCTTGATGTTTTAATTGTTTCGTACCTGTGTGTCTTAGTTGCACACAAGTCCTGTTTATAAGGTCGCCACGGTGTAGTGAAACGACGTAAGTTTTGTATAAATGATTTTCTTTTGACGTATGACCCGCGACGTATAGTGGCCAGCAATTTTCTCTCTGGCCCCGGCAGTGAAGATGCTGTCTCCGTTCGTTGCGCCGCCCTCTCCGTACATGAAACATAAAAAATAAATACAAAACTTTAGATAATTCACAACACTTACAAATATTACAAAATACATACACAAAACACTAAATTAAACTTATATTCACCTGCAAACTGGGCTGACACTGGTGGATGGGTGACGCTTCAATTTCGCGTTGAGAAAGGCGTATCATGTGGAATACTGTATAGTCATTTTAGGTGGTGTAATGGATAGGATAATAGGTTAATATACAGGAGGCTGTGGGTTCGAATTTCATCAGATGTAGCAAATTTTCTGCTTTTGTATCTATATCAAAATGACTTTGATCATTACTTTTATTCAGTTAAATGGTTTAAATATAAGTTTTTATTTCTAGTCCTTTGTCACATCGTTTTAATCACCATATGAACTTTTTCATTTGCTTAATTTTTTCTTTTCCAGTGGGAATTTTTGTGAATGTGAATTTAATTGATTTTATATATAAATTTCGGGTAATTTGTTTTGCTTCATCACCGTGTTTTTCTTCCTGGTTTTTGCGTTAATTATACTATATGCATTTCACATTTTGCATGAATACCGATGTACTTATAAGGCCTTCATTCATTTAAATCTTCATCCTCTTTATTTTGTCCATAGCGCAATAGGAATTTAGGTTATGTTTTTAATATTTGTATAACAATTATCATGCAAAAAATTGCACGTCTGGTAACGAAAAATACATTTTTCACACCACTGCACAGTCAGTATATATAATTTCGTCTTTTTTTGAATGATAGATCGGAATTTTCAAATAATTGAATATTATAATACACACATTAAACGAAGTTTTGCATCACCCCAGTTCCCAGAACTCCTGAAGATAGAATTGATTGTGGATATTGTATCACAAACACAGTCCATTTCACTGTTCAGAGATGTCACTAAACCCGCCCAAACATGTAAACAATCATGTATGAGCAGCGCCTATTAGACGGAGGGGGTCCGACAGCTGATCAGTCATTCCACCAGGAAGGAGGTACACGGCTCGTGTTGTCTGTATTGCAACCATGCCCGGACAGTCAATACCGTGGGTCGATCACGTCCGCATTGTTGCTTTGTGCCAGGCAGGGCTTCAACAAGGGAAGTGTCCAGGCGTCTCGGAGTGAACCAAAGCGATGATGTTCGGACATGGAGGAGATACAGAGAGACGGGAACAGTCGGTGACGTGTCTCGCTCAGGCCGCTCAGGTGCTACCACTAAAGTGGATGACCGCTACCTACGGATTATGGCTCGGAGGTACCCTGACGGGAACGAAGCCATGTTCAATACTGCTTTTCGTGCATCCATAAGGACGTCGTGTTACGGCTGAAAATGTGACGAAATAGGCTGCATGATGCGCAACTTCACTCACGACGTCGATGGTGAGATGCATCTCTGCAACCACTACACCGTCCAGTGCGGTACAGATGGGCCCAACAACATGTCGAATGGACTGCTCAGGATTGGCATCACGTTCTCTTCACCGATGAGTGTCGCATATGCCTTCAACCACACAATCGTCGGAAACGTGTTTGGAGGCAATCCGGTCAGGCTGAATGCCTTAGACACACTGTCCAGTGAGTGCAGAAAGGTGGAGGTTCCCTTCTGTTTTGGGGTGGCATTATGTGTGGCCGACATAGCTGTTGGTGGTCATGGAAGGCACCATAACGGCTGTACGATACATGGATGTTATCCTCCGACCGACAGGTTCCCGCCCCCATCGTGCACATCCTGTGAATGACTTCCTTCGGGATAACGACATCGCTCGAATAGAGTGGCCAGCTTGTTCTCCAGACCCTATTGAACATGCCTGGGATACACTGAAAAGGGCTGTTCATGGACGACGTGACCCACCAACCACTCTGAGGGATCTACGCCTAACCGCCGTTGAGGAGTGGGACAATCTGGACCAGCAATGCGTTGATGAACTTGTGGAATACAGGCACGCATCAATGCAAGAGGACGTGCCACTGCATATTAGAGGTACCGGTGTGTACAGCAATCTGGACCACCACCTCTGATCGTCCCGCTGTATGGTGGTACAGCATGCAATGCGTGGTTTTCGTGAGCAGTATAAAGGGCGGAAATGTTTCTGTTGATCTCCACTCCAATTTCCTGTACAAGATCCGGAACTCTCGGAACCAAGGTGATGCAAAACTTCTTTTGATGTGTGTAGATAAATATAAATCAATTCACATTCACCAAAAATTCCGATTGGAAAAAAAATTATATAAAGAAAAAAAGAAGTAAATGAAAAAATTCTTCCGGTGATTAGAATGATGTGACAGAGGCACAGAAATAAAAAATTACGTGTAAACCAATTAAATGAATAAAAGTAATGATCAAAGTTTTAACATCCCCTTAGAAAAAGTAATGGATTACTGTGCTGATAAACCTCTTACGTTATTTGATTTTCAAACAGCTGAGCAGAACTGAACGTACTCAGACATTTCGCTCTTTACCTATTCTGTTCAACACTAAACTGAACACACAATATTTTTAGCGCAACGCAATCTGACTTTTAATAATCCCAACAAAAGAATGGCCCTGACTAACAATAACCTATACCTTTCACAAATCACTTACCTCACAAATATCTTCGTTACTCAAACTACTGCAATACAGTGAGCGCCAATACAACCATCTACACTCCTGGAAATTGAAATAAGAACACCGTGAATTCATTGTCCCAGGAAGGGGAAACTTTATTGACACATTCCTGGGGTCAGATACATCACATGATCACACTGACAGAACCACAGGCACATAGACACAGGCAACAGAGCATGCACAATGTCGGCACTAGTACAGTGTATATCCACCTTTCGCAGCAATGCAGGCTGCTATTCTCCCATGGAGACGATCGTAGAGATGCTGGATGTAGTCCTGTGGAACGGCTTGCCATGCCATTTCCACCTGGCGCCTCAGTTGGACCAGCGTTCGTGCTGGACGTGCAGACCGCGTGAGACGACGCTCCATCCAGTCCCAAACATGCTCAATGGGGGACAGATCCGGAGATCTTGCTGGCCAGGGTAGTTGACTTACACCTTCTAGAGCACGTTGGGTGGCACGGGATACATGCGGACGTGCATTGTCCTGTTGGAACAGCAAGTTCCCTTGCCGGTCTAGGAATGGTAGAACGATGGGTTCGATGACGGTTTGGATGTACCGTGCACTATTCAGCGTCCCCTCGACGATCACCAGTGGTGTACGGCCAGTGTAGGAGATCGCTCCCCACACCATGATGCCGGGTGTTGGCCCTGTGTGCCTCGGTCGTATGCAGTCCTGATTGTGTCGCTCACCTGCACGGCGCCAAACACGCATACGACCATCATTGGCACCAAGGCAGAAGCGACTCTCATCGCTGAAGACGACACGTCTCCATTCGTCCCTCCATTCACGCCTGTCGCGACACCACTGGAGGCGGGCTGCACGATGTTGGGGCGTGAGCGGAAGACGGCCTAACGGTGTGCGGGACCGTAGCCCAGCTTCATGGAGACGGTTGCGAATGGTCCTCGCCGATACCCCAGGAGCAACAGTGTCCCTAATTTGCTGGGAAGTGGCGGTGCGGTCCCCTACGGCACTGCGTAGGATCCTACGGTCTTGACGTGCATCCGTGCGTCGCTGCGGTCCGGTCCCAGGTCGACGGGCACGTGCACCTTCCGCCGACCACTGGCGACAACATCGATGTACTGTGGAGACCTCACGCCCCACGTGTTGAGCAATTCGGCGGTACGTCCACCCGGCCTCCCGCATGCCCACTATACGCCCTCGCTCAAAGTCCGTCAACTGCACATACGGTTCACGTCCACGCTGTCGCGGCATGCTACCAGTGTTAAAGACTGCGATGGAGCTCCGTATGCCACGGCAAACTGGCTGACACTGACGGCGGCGGTGCACAAATGCTGCGCAGCTAGCGTCATTCGACGGCCAACACCGCGGTTCCTGGTGTGTCCGCTGTGCCGTGCGCATGTGATCATTGCTTGTACAGCCCTCTCGCAGTGTCCGGAGCAAGTATGGTGGGTCTGACACATCGGTGTCAATGTGTTCTTTTTTCCATTTCCAGGAGTGTAAATAAAGATTCTAACTACTGAAGGCACTAACTACTGATAGGCATAGTTAGCAAATGAAAGATTTTGATAGAGAACAAACAATGTATTTACCTTAATAGTGTTCAAATGTCATAATACATATATATATATATATATATATATATATATATATATATATATATATATATATATATATATATCTCAGTTCATGACATCCAGTCTTACAAATTTACTGTCTCTGTCCAGATCGTTCGCTCTCAAAACTCCGCCATCTAACTCCCCACATCCACCACTGCTGGCGGCTCACTTCCAACTGCGCAACGCTACCCATTGTTAACAGCCAACTGCCCAACACTACAACAGCAAATTCCAACAATGCCACCCACCCACAGACTGCACACAGCACAGCCAGTGATTTTCATACAGAGCGCTATGTGGCGGTGGCGTTACCAATATAAGAACCTAAACAACCTACTTACATAGTCCCCATGCTCCCGACAAAAAATTTTACAAATTGTTTTGGGCACTGGCCAATATAGATTTGAAAAAAATTTTCATAATTACAATAACAAAGAAATGCACACACTTATTGATATACTGTTGGACAAAAGCAAAGATTTTCTCACATTCCATAAAGACAGTCCTGATCATTAATCACAGTATTAATTACAATTTTATGCACAAAGTCTGAGCAGTAAAAGTAAATGCACATGGAAGTAGTGGATTTCCATGCAGTCTTGAAGTACTAGTGTTGTCTTTCCAAAGGAAAGACAATGCTGACTCTTGACATGCAGACAGGTAATGGGCCACAACAGAGCAAACCCACAACAGAGTCAGTCGAAGTTTTAAAGAATATTGGTAGGTAGGTCATCACAGAGCAGACCCACTGTAGTCCTGGTAGAGATTATGGTATTGATGGGCCACCAGAGGTGCAGACCCACTGCAGTCTTTGTAGAAATAATGGTATTGGTGGGCCATCACAGATTCAGACCCACTGTAGTCCTTGTAGAGACGGCCAGCAGCCATCTGTTGCGACTGTGCAGATGCACAATCACCATCGAAGAGTCTTGCCGCAAGCACTAACAGCCCCAACTTCTCACATATTGTGCATATACTATAACCATCAGAAATATGTGCAGTGAAATGAATGCTTACAACTTACAACTTACTTAATTTGATGAACTGGTGTCAATTACAATTTTATAACATGAGAGTACAATAACAAAGGTACATAATACATAATTAAAGAATATGACAATACAGACAACATTTGTAGTACTACAGGCTTTACAAAAGAATAGAAATAAAAAGATACATCAGTGTTACAGGAATTATGGCATAAGTAAATACATAAAATAATGAGAATAGTTTTCAAAACATTAATTTCACACATGAGCATTAAAATAGAACAGAATAAATAATGTCTAAACATCTTTACAAAGAAAATAACATAATATTTGAAAAATTCTACAACATAAATCTTAATAGCTAAACACATAAAGACAGGAAAAAGACAAATACACAAGGGTACATAAACACATAGCGGAATAATACAAAAGGAAAGACAGGGTTCGTTTTCAGTGTAACATTTGGTACTGCAGTCCAACCCAAAACTTCATTCCATTGATCTTTCCTCTTATTTCAACATTTGTTTCCACCAAAAAAATCATATCCAAGCATGCATTCTGTATTTATATGTTCACATATTTCTTACCTCATTATTTATTTTCCATTATCTTACCTCATCATTTATTTCCAAGAAAATCCTACCTAAACCTGTTGTCCGTAAACCCTACTTTTTTGTTCATATCCTCTTTCAAAATACTTTTTTGGCCAAACCATTTTCTTATAGCTTCTCAATGCATTTCTTCCAATTCATCACAACTCGTTCTCTTATATAGCCTACCCCATCTTAAGTTAACTAAAATCTACTGAGCTCAGATGCATAAACTAAGGGATGAGGCAAAAAGCAGCACAAAACAGTTAACACAAACAGCAATGGCAAAAAATGCAAATTGGCAAAGCAAACATCATTATACAAATTAGCAAAGCAAATACAACTAATATGAGGCAATGAGCAGCAAAAAGAAAAATAAATCAGTAGAACTATGCCTGGCAAGCAGCAGCAGAAAATGCAATAACTTATACCTAAACATGACAAACCCACAAGCAGAAAAAATAGTACAGTTAAGATGGCCATGTCTAATACCTATGTCACATCTTAACACTAGAGTGATGCATCACCTTAACTTACACTACTATACAACTTAGCCAGTAATCAACAAAAATTATGTATGCAATTCCTGTGAAGGGAAATGTATTTTTGTGCTCCCTCGTTTTTTTGGAAGTATATCATAAAATTATTATTTACTGTATCTGTAGGCATAAAATATCTATATTAGTACATCTATTAAATTTTATTCTAACCAATGCTGCAGTGCAGCTAGAAACTAGATATTAAACAAAATGAGCAAATAAATACATAAGTCAAGGCATGAAACGTCATTCACTAGGAAAATGGCGTCTCCAAAGGCAGTAAAAAATCTCTCAACTAGAAAGACAATAGATATAAAATGTTTCTCATCATTTCATTAGGAATTTTAGTAAATATTATAAATTAAGAGCTCCACAGTGTAATCATATGTTTTCAAGTTTGAGCGTGTCGTATTTGCGATGCTTTCGACAAAGTAATGTCAATAGCGAGGATAATGACCTCTTTTTTTTTCACCTAATGGCTTTCTTTTGTCAGACGACTATCTCTCAGCTGGGCGCCCAAAACGCATTATGTCAAGGTCACTTATCTTTCTTACTGAAATATTTACGACAGCAGTTTCTGCTACAGTGACAGTCTCATATAAAAATTACACAGGTCAAGAATTTGCGTTACAAATGTGTAGAAACAAAATCCTGTAAATATAACAGTGTCCAAAAAATTTTCGGCGGCACTGTGACATTCACGCATATACACAGATTTCATAACTCTTAAAGTACGATTCTTGGTTTCCACATCTTTTTCACATATCATAGACCCTAACCACTACTCATTATTCCTTACCTTATTACACATATACATCGTCATCGATACTTCTTCAATATTTCATCATAATAAATACGTAGCATAATCAAATTCCTCATATAGCATCAGCTTATTGATCATAAACATGCCTCAACAGCATAATACACATCGTCATCGTAATAATAACATCATAAAACCTCGGCCAAATCTCAAAATCGTCGTAGCTTCCTCCAATAATTTCAGACCCTAAAAAAAATTCTCTGCTCATTTCAATAGTGTCATCTACCTCAAATGTACTTTAAAAATCATGATCCCATACCAAATACATCATTCAAAGCTCTCATAGTATCAAAATTATTCCAAAAAAATATGAAAAGTTCACAAAGTACAGACAAAATACAATTCCATAAGTGTGAAATTATCCAAATGTGTAATTGTGTAAACATGTGTCACTGACATAGTAAAAAAAACCAGTTTGTTTCTCTGTTAAATAATCAGATAGCTGTGTAATTCTGTGTTAGAGAAATATGGTACCGATGTGTAAAGTTGTATAAGCAAATATCATATTAGCTAGGGCTCCTTGTGCTTGCCAGATACATGGTACACAAAGTAAGCGTTTACCCCCCTGAGGATTAATGTAATTATACCCTCAGGTGTT
Organism: Schistocerca piceifrons; assembly: GCF_021461385.2. NCBI lineage: Eukaryota > Metazoa > Arthropoda > Insecta > Orthoptera > Acrididae > Schistocerca > Schistocerca piceifrons. The sequence goes on along the minus strand of NC_060141.1, from coordinate 177,324,744 downwards.
ACAGATTACAGCAATGTAATGAAATGTATCACAGCAAACCTTTGTATCATTGTAATTCAAAAGTCTTTAAACATAAATGTTTTAAGTACAAAATTAATCACTCAAATGCGTGTCCTGTAGCGCTAAATGTGCGTCTTGCTGTAAGATAATTCTGTGGAAGTGTCGTAGTTATCGTCCTCTGTAAGCAAAGTTCTGCAGAAGCCAATGTACTCACTTCATCATAAACAAAAGTGAAATGCTTTGCGTATGGATATCGTAGTTATTACAAACAGTACCGTGATCAAGAAAGTACTACATTGTAATATTTTGTTGTGCTACGAAAAAGGCTGTCTCATTGTAGCTTTACCACAAAAGTTACTACTAAAACATGTTTTACTTTCCAGAAGAATTCAGAAAAACTGCGCAGATATAAAGCAGATACAGCACAAAAGCAACAATGTAAATTGTGTCACATATCAGTAGCATCGTGATGTAATCGTGCAGCTGTCAAAGAAACCAAATACCAAGTCATCTTTAATCTCACAGATAGTACTTCAAACAAAGAATGTCTTTTCAAGTAAACCAAAATGTTGCATTTAAGTCTCATTAGCAGTATATGTTCTAAGTAGTAAGCCTTATAGTCGTTACGTAATCGTGCAACTAACAAGCAAGAATGTACACACACAGTAACACTGTGTCCTCTGTTCACTATAACAATGCATTTGTAATTACTTGTCTAAATAAGTTCCCTAGGTTCTCGACTGGATAGGTAACTTTAGAACATAGTTGCATGCTAACAGTTTCTAAGTGTGAAAAAGAGACGTGAGGTGAAAAGTTTTATGGCAAAGACTAAGTTAACAAGCAGATTATCTCTCAATAAACTGATTTACAGGTAAAATGTGGTGCAATCTTTTACTCTTTCTAGTGCGCAGAGTGTCAACTTCAAAGCAATTATCATGTTGTATACAGTGGTAAGGAATGCTAAAATTTTTCTCAAGGTTAGCGGCTATGTTATTTTTCTCTGATCCAGCCGGCACACATGGCTGTGGTGGGAGTCATTGTCTGTCTCTTTGTTGGCGTGCATCGTTAGGATTAGGAAACCTAACTTCTACAAATTCACCTTGTCGAGAGGGCCCTGCCCTGTTTGAATCCCTCCAGTTCTGATGAAATTCGGGTCTATCGTTTTGTCGGTAGTTAACATAGTTTCTTTTTTGTCGGTCATGTGGTGGAGAATATCACCCTGGACCGTTGCATCTGAAGTTATTTTGTATTCCATTATAATAATTATTTTGGTTCCCATATTGTATGTTTCTCTGATTGTCTCTGTGATAGTCATTACCGCAGAGAGGTGATCTTTTCCTGTAATTATTACTACTCTGCCAATGGTTGTCATACGGGTGGTGTCTGTTTTGGTCAGGATTTACGTTGTAAGAATAGCCTTGTCATGTCCAGTTATTATTTCTTTCATTGCGGAATTGTGACGAATGTGACTTGTAATTGTTGTGTTCCTGTTTTCGCATCCCGCGATTGTCAGTGTCGATTTCCAATTCTTCTAAGAGTCCCTGAAAAACTTCAATGTCGTCTTTGCAACGTCCTGCCAAAATAATATGTCGTAAATGTTCAGGCAATTTGAGTAATCAAATGCGGATGAGTTCTGAGGGGCTGTATGGGTTTGAAAGATACTGATTCTTATGTAACATGTCTTCGAAATATTTGACAAGACTGGAAAATTCAGATTGTTCGAGGTGTTTCATCATTATGATGCTATGTTTCACTCGCCTTGTGTAGCTTGAGACCAATATGCTGAGAGGAAGACATGATAAAATTCTTCTTCACTGTGACAATCGTGAATGACCGATCGCATTCTTACAGCTGGTTCATTCTCTAAGTAGCCATACATAAATTCTAACCTGTGCTCCAGTGACAAGTTGGGAGGAAAACAATGAGAGAATTAATGAAGCCACTCTTGTGGATGAATGTCGTTGCCGGAATTCTTAAATGTTTTGAATTTATGTGTAGTAATAAACAGCTTATAGCAAAATCATCATGTCGGCGAGTGACATATCGGTCATTGTTATTGCGTTTCGGCGGTTCCATCTCAAAATTCGGTGTACCTTGCCAATTTCTTTCATAATTTCCGAAGTGCCCTGTGTTATTATTTTGTGGCTGTTCCGTATTTCTATGTCCCTCTTCCCGTATTGGAGTACGAGTGTCCTCTGAAAGATGTAATTCTTGTACTACCTGCATCAACTGATCTTGTACTTCCCGAATTTCTCTTTTGTGCTGTGTATTGATTTGTTTTGGATTTTATTTGAATTTTCTAATTTGTTCATACTCTTCTGTGTCAGTGAAGGCTACGGGTCTTGTGTCATTTAGATCATTATCTACCTTTGTAGATAAGTTAGGGAACTGATCCGAAAGTTCAGCTACTTTCTCCGATAGTGAACAGATTTCCTCATTGTGTTTTTCTGAACCAAGTTTCAGAGTGTCTATTTGTGTTGAAATCGTATCTACTGTGTCCTTTAAGTTTTCCTGAGATTTTACAAGTTGCGTAACCGAATCGGTAGATGCAACTGAGTCAATTTTAGCTTGCGAGGTGTTGTGACTTTCATGAACAATAGTTTGCAGTTCTTTTATGGCTGCTTCGTGATTCTGTAAAGCATTTTCATGACGCGAAAAAAAAGGTTGAAAATGCTCACAAATTTGTGTTTTTACGTCATTACAGACTTTATGACATTTCGATTCGATTTTAAGTAACTCAGCAGTTAAACTTTCATGTGTTTGTTCAAGCTTTTGTTCCATCGTGTCTAACTTTTGCTGTGTTTGTCTCTGATTTTGTTCCATTGCGTCTAAATTTTGAAGATTTTGTTCCATTGCGTCTAACTTTTGAAGATTTTGTCCCATTTGTTTCTGATTTTGTTCAAGCATTGTGTCTAACTTTTGTAGTCTTTGTCCCATTTGTTGCATTAACTGTAATAACAATGCACTGGTGTCTGAAACATGTTCCTCAGTGCTATTCGGCAGTGCATTTGAACCGGCAATATTCGCATTTTGAAAAGCAGCAAATGTGTCTTGACTTATTTGAGAAAACGGTGAGGACGCAAAACCTGAATCTACGGTATTTGCAAGATTGTGTCCTGTCATTTCGGATTCCTGAGGCGAGCTGTAGCCGACCGATCGATCGATAATGCTTCCCTGTTCACTAATTGTTTCACTGTCTACACCATTATTTGCAGCCCGCTCCATTTCCCTATGCACAATTACCAAATTACCACTTTGAAACCGAGCGAGGTGGCGCAGTGATTAGACACTGGACTCGCATTCGGGAGGACGACGGTTCAATCCCGCGTCCGGCCATCCTGATTTAGGTTTTCCGTGATATCCCTAAATCACTCCAGGCAAATGCTGGAATGGTTCCTCTGAAAGGGCACGGCCGACTTCCTTCCCCATCCTTCCCTAATCCGATGAGACCGATGACCACGCTGTCTGGTCTCCTTCCCCAAAACAACCAACCAACCAACCACTTTGAATGTCGGTTAATTCATTACACAGTGGTGCTGATAAGCTACGCTCGTCGTCACTATCATTTCCCAGTTTACTTTGGAGCCTAGTATTACGTTTTTCACACGCCATAATTGTCACATATTTCCCACGGAAGCACAGAAAAGCACAATTTGAAGAGTAAAATAAAAAAACACATTAATATAGCGCTGAAAATAGTATCTAGTTAATTGCAAGCGCGGCTGCGAAATACTTGGTGCAAATCTACATGCATGCCACAACTGTGGCTAGCAATAAACAAAAGCTACACTAATTACACAAACTACAAGCAAAAATCAGAAGATTCCAGAGAGGTATCCTCGGCTAAGGGTCGACATATGAAACATCCCCTTAGAAAACTTAATGAATTACTGTGCTAATAAACATCTTACATTATTTGATTTTCAAACAGCTGAGCAGAACTGAACGTACTCAGACATTTCGCTCTTTACCTATTCTGGTCAACACTAAACTGACACACAATATTTTTAGCGCAACGCAATCTGACTTTTAATAATCCTTACAAAAGAATGGCCCTGACTAACAATAACCTATACCTTTCACAAATCACTTACCTCACAAAAATCTTCATTACTCAAACAACTGCAATACAGCGAGCGCCAATACTGTCATCTAAATAAAAGATTCTAACTACTGAAGGCATTAACTACTGATAGGCATAGTTAGCAAATGAAAGATTTTGATAGAGAACAAACAATGTATTTACTTTAATAGTGTTCAAAAGTCATTATATATATATATATATATATATATATATATATATATATATATATATATATATATCTCAGTTCATGACATCCAGTCTTACAAATTTACTGTCTCTGTCCAGATCATCCGCTCTCAAAACTCCGCCATCTCACTCCCCACATCCACCGCTGCTGGCAGCTCATCTCCAACTGCGCAACGCTACCCGTTGTTAACAGCCAACCGCCCAACACTACAATAGCAAATTCCAACATTGCCACCCACCCACAGACTGCACACAGCACAGCCCGTGATTTTCATACAGAGCGCTACGTGGCGGTGGTGTTACCAGTATAAGAACCTAAACAGCCTACTTACAAAGTCCTTTCGAAAATTTAAAAATAAAAAAAATTGCTGCATCTCACAATACTCGAACCCACATCCTGCTACACGTTAAGCTACTACTGGTATCCGCTAAACCACCCACCATGACTATATAATACAAATTCTGTAACAATACTGAGCATCAGACAAAATTCCTAAGTTTTTTTCATCAATCACTTACAGACAATGGTCCACTAGAGTGAATGTCTGCAGGGTGTGATACCTGAGACACTAACCTACATAACTGTATATTTGGTTTTAAAATGTCTATTCCACCCCTAGGGTCCTTCCCTTCTAAGAGTAATTGCCCTGTTCACATTTGAAGATCCTTGTATTTTAATCTGCATGTCTATGCCAAATACACTACACAACTTCAGGATTTATTATAGCACGTCACATAACTCCAGAGTGATTGCATTTTGCCAAATATCCGTGTACGATGTATTTATTACAAGTAAGAAAGTCAACATTTTTAAAAATGCCCTCGTGAATCACCAGGAAACATTTTTTATCGCGCTATTAATGTCATGATGATCTACGATGAAATTTTTAAAAATGGGTTCAAACTGCGGACTAAGGCCTGCTTGAAAAGTAATCATTTGCAAACCAAATGATATAATGTACGTGCATAGTCTTAAATATTCACCTTATTCGGAATGATTGGTTTCATAGGTAATCGTACCGAGATGTTAAAAGTCAAACTAATCTGCTACTTACAGTGACCTGTAGTTGAATAAATGTCATGATAATCACTCCACTGCCATCTTCGGGAATAGTTCACAGTTCCGATCTCCAAAAGGGAATTCCCATGGCGGAGGTGATCAAGAAAAAAAGAATGAATAAACAACGAAAGGATATCATTCTAAATAGTCGAAGCAGGAAATGTGAGAGTTCTGAAAGTGGTAGGGAACCTAGACAATCCGAGAAGGGAAACGCAAAGATTCAGTCTAGATAAAGTAGGAGTCAATACAGTGAAATGGTAAAAAGATAAGAATTTGAGATCTGACGTGTATAAGGTCGTACAAAGACAGCAGAAAATGATGTCATGGGAACAATTTTCGTTTTGAATGGGAAGATAGGCCAAAGTAAGTTGCTGTGAATAGTTCCGTTTAACTATAAACGGAAAGTACTTGGGCTATTCTCATCAAAAATCAACGACAATAACAATAGTTCAGGGATACATGCCGATATCACAAACAGAAGATGAAGATCTAGAGAGACGGTATTGATTGTGTAACTCAGTAATTTGGGTAATTCAGTAATTACAGTAAGATGAAAATGTAATAGCTATGGTGGATATGAAACCCGTACTAGAAGAAAGAAAGGACACGGAGTTACTGAAGAATAGGGGCTCGGCAGTAGACTGAGAGACGAGAAAGACTTCTTGAGTTATGTAATTAATTCCTTCTAGTAATGTTCAAGAATCACAAGAGACTGACGTGTATTTGAAAGGATCTGGAGATACGGGAACATACCTGTTCGGTTACAACATTGTCACACAGATCCCAAAACCTAATATTGGATTCTAGGGATTAACTCCAAGTATAATTAGCCAGATCACAAGAATAATGGATATTAAACTGAAGCTTAAGAGAATGGCCAGGAAGAGTCAGTGTGTAAAGACGAGGAATACTGAAGAACTGAGGAGTGATGATGAGCATTTGAAGTTTTCGAATGCAACAGGTACTGCATGAGTATCACAGTACATGGTTCATTTTGAGAGGAATTGACACCCCTAAAAGCAGGAATAACACTAATTGGACCAACAAATATTGGTCCAAGGAAGGTATCTATGGAGGAACCTAGACAGTTTTGTGGGATGTGTCGTTCTAAAAATAGTCTTTCAGAATGTAAAATGGTTTAAGTTGAACCTCTCAAAAATAGTTATAACCTGTAGAGGCAAGAGAATATGTGAAAGAACCAAGAGAGAACAATGAGAATGGAAAGCCAAGACAGAAGTGTTTCGTGCTGTTCATTCTGTATAGTAAAGAAGCAATGACGGAAATAAAAGAAAGGTTGAGAAGTGTAACAAGTGAAGCACCAGCCAACAACGTCTTTCTGCCTCTTCTGAAAAGTGCGTTTCGGGGTGCTCGTAGAATATGTAGCATCGATTTTCATGTTGATTTAGTTATGGTGAAGGTAGTTCGCCGCAGTAGTTTTCATTGTAAAGCAAACACGTCAAGTATTACTTTAACGAATGAGAGACATAGTTTTCTGATTATATTACTTCTTCTTGTCAGCGTCTGAAGTAGAGAAAGTGGCCAAATGTGGGTGAAACTTTTTTTCCTTTATTGCATTTCGATTCCCCCCCCCACCGGGGGGGGGGGGCAGCTGGCAGCAGCGTAATAGGCCGCTCTACAGCCGACAGAAAAGTTAAACATAATGAGAATATAAACAAACAATAAAAACAGGTGATAAAACCGTCACATTGTAAAAAAACTGTAAATGGCGGAAAGTTGTGGAATTTAAAATGTAAAAACACGGCATTGACGATGAGGATGAAGACACACAGTAAGCAGACAGGCACAATTAAAAAATTACGACGACATTCTGGTTTCTGTTCGCACGAGATAAAAGAAAACACAACTAGCGACATTATGGTTGCTGTTCGCTACACTGACAGGGGACGCACAACACTGAACATTCACTTAAAACAGCACTATAGAGGCGAACGGTGGCAGATGGGGGCGGAGCGAAAAGGTGGCACTTCTGTAGAGTCCCCTTAGTCGACACAGCAGCAGTGGGTAGGCGACGAGGCATTCCACCTCCGTTTGCGCTCTCGCCACTAGATGTCAGCGGTGGCGGCTGAGCGCTTTCGTATCATTAACGCTCATGTTAGCTGACCTATGAGAAAGTGTGAATCTTCTTGAGATGTGCGGGTGGATTAGAGCGCAGCCATAGCAAAGTCACGTAAGTATCAATGCTACGCTTTCATTTCTTTATACATTGCCTATATTTTAATTGAATCGTGTTTGGAATATAACGGAGATTTACTACGGGGAGCGTCCGTTTTCATTATTATTATCTGAAAACAGGTTGGTTTGATTCAGGTTTCCACCAAATTATTCCCGACCCTTTTGGCAACAAAAATCAATTTTTCAACGTAATCTCCATTTAATGGGAAGGCCTTACGCCATCTTATTAGGAGGGCCTATATGCCAACATGGTACCACTCTACTGGTCGACATCAGAGCCAATATCGAGTCCGCACGCTCCAACAATGCAGGAATCCCAGCTGTGTGCCCGGCAGGAACACAGGAGATCGGATACGTTTGCATGATCTTCTTGCGATGACGAGAGGCACCTCGCCTAATGACTCGCCGTGCTTTTCTTCACTACCAGCTCTCAGTAGATATTCTGCAAGCGCCTGTCAATATCAGCGATGCTCTGGCTTTCTACCGAAAGAAACTCAATGACAACTCTCTGCTTGGAATGCATATCCGTTACAGACGCCATTTTGAAGGCTAGTTATAGCGATGCCACCTATCAAACTTGGATTATTTGCAGATGATGCTGTCATTTACCGTCATGTAAAGTCATCAGATGACCAAAACGAATTGCAAAATGATTTAGATAAGATATCTTTGTGATGCGAAAAGTGGCAGTTAAATCTGAATAAAGAAAAGAGTGAAGTTATTCACATGGGTACTATAAGAAAACCGCTAAATTTCGATTACGCGATAAGTCGCACAAATCTGAAGGCTGTAAATTCAACTAAATACTTACGGATTACAATTACAATAACCTAAATTGGAACGAGCACACAGATAATGTTATGGGTTGAGCAAACCAAAGACTGCGATTCATTGTCAGAACACTTGGAAGGTGCAACAGATCTACTGAAGACACTGCTTACACTACACTTGTCCGCCCTATTTTGGAGTATTACTGTGCGGTGTGTGATCCATATCAGGTAGGACTGACGGATGATATTGAAAAAGTTCAAAGAAGGCTGCTCGTTTTGTATGAATTGAAGTGGCAGTCATTAAAACAAAGGCGTTTTCCGTTGCGACGGGATCTTCTCATGAAATTTCAATCACCAGTTTTCTCCTCCGATTTCGAACACATTCTGTTGGCAACCACCTACATAGGTAGAAATGATCATCACGATAAAATAAGAGAAATCAGGGCTCGCACAGAAAAATTTAAGAGCTCGTTTTTCCCGCGAGCCGTTCTAGAGTGGAACGGTAGAGAGACAGCTTGAAGGTGGTTCATTGAACCCTCTGCCAGGCACTTAATTGTGAATAGCGGAGTATTCACGTAGGTGTAGACGTAGATGGGCCGAAGCGGGAATATTTAACGATGTTCCTTAAAAAAAAAGCTCGCATTTTTTTCAACCGATAGTGGGAGGGAAAGAAAGCGTTGCACTGCTTACTGAACGTCCCTCGTACATATGAAATCTGAAATAATATCTGCCAAATTGTTTTTGTTTGTTTGTTTTTTACATACAGAAACATCATTTGTCGCGTGCGCCTCAGTCGGACTGTGTGGATGCATTTGTTCTTCAAGTGTGCGTAACTTTCTGCGGTATTTTGTACTAAAAATTTGTGTTCGTTGTTAGTAATACTTTCACTATTTTCTTTCAGTATCATGAGAAGGAATACTGAAAGATATGAAAGCATCTTTGCACATCGATGGTGACATGTCCGATGTAGAAGGCTGTTGCAGCGACTGTGGTGTTACGTTTACTCCATCTGTGGTTCAAATGGTTCAAATGGCTCTGAGCACTATGGGACTTAACATCTATGGTCATCAGTCTCCTAGAACTTAGAACTACTTAAACCTAACTAACGTAAGGACATCACACACATCCATGCCCGAGGCAGGACTCGAACCTGCGACCGTAGCAGTCGCGCGGCTCCGGACTGAGCGCTAGACCACCGCGGCCGGCCTCCATCTGTGAATGGCATTGGACAACAAATGTCGAGTGAATCTGAAGAGGAAAGTGATTAAAGAGTTTAAAAGTGAACTACAGGAGCCGAGGTGAGACCCACTCTAGCACTCCTGCTCAGCAGTTATCGTTCGTGGATCTACCATCATGGTGTGGATCTAAAGATAGTCTAAAATAGGCTGAAACCGGTAATCTTATACATGAAAAAAATTATTGCGGTGATGACTGTTTATATTAAATTGCAAATGAGAGAGAATGATTGCAAGATGCAGAGGCTGATGCAGCCAAAGTCACGGACAGGAGACCGAGTTTGGAGTGCGGCTGCATTCTCTGGATGGGCAGTCACAGTGGCTCCACTCCGCTCACAGTTCACTGAAGATCACGATAAGCATTGCTTACAGCTTCGGCGTATTGGGGAAACAGGCAGTGCAGTAGCTCACTTGCACACTGGCTCATTTATCAGCACTTCCTCAGATCAGTGGGATTCTTGGATGCTGGTACCAGACAATCTGTCACTGTGATCGTCATAGTAGGGCTACTGAGCTTGTAGGTACGAGATTTGACTCAACTCCAGTTCTTTCAGTAAATTAGCAATATGTGCAATCAAGGAACATTTCTATAAAGTTCTTATCAATATAATTGTGTTTTACTGCATTAATATTCATATGTCTGATAATAAACCACAGTGTTGTTTGAATTGTAAGTTCCCTAATAAAACCATTTCCTTTAAGCAAGGTTACTTATAATCCGTCTTGATTGCAAAATATTTATTCACATGACTGGTTTCGGTTCCCTTAGAAACATCTTCAGATCTGAAATGACAGTGATACTAATTTACTATTTCACAAATGCAAGCCTATTTCGTCCTATCTGATCAACATCAAATGTACCAGAACTTATCTGCAAATTTCGGTTACAGGAGCAACTCATCAACCTTCACATGCTGCGTCACATTAAATTGGTTGGAAAAATGCACGTCATTTATATTAATTATAAAACTCTTACCGACAAGTGGACGGGTTACTCCTGTAACCGAAATTTGCAGGTACGTTCTGGTACATTTGATGTTGATCAGATAGGACGAAATAGGCTTGCATTTGTGAAATAGTAAATTAGTATCACTGTCATTTCAGATCTGAAGATGGTTCTAGAGGAACCGAAACCAGTCATGTGAATAAATATTTTGCAATCAAGACGGATTATAAGTAACATTGCATAAAAAGTGATGGCGGTATCCCTGCAGAGATTATGTCTGTTTTTGCAAAACAAATGGTAATATTACGTCAGTTCCCCACTTTCGTATTCACTGCTATGAGCCAACCAATTTAAGTGTTAGTAATTCCGCTGCCACATTAAATTTTTCTCTGGGTCTCAAGTAATGATGTAAAATGCCTTTGAATTTATAAGGATAAATACCTGAGCAAATGCCCAAAATTCATAGATGCTCGGGCATTTATATATTTTAAAGATCAATTGATAAGCGGCACTTATAAAGAAATTTTCAACTGATATTTTGTATTGAAACAGATCGTTTGCAAAATTGCTACTGTAGCGATTGGGTAACCATGTTGATAAAGCTGCTTGAGAGTTAGGGGAAATAAATTAGACTGTAAACGTAAATATGCATTTTTAACGAGGTCAGTTCTTGGGGTAGTACACACTAAAAAAAGAAAACAGAACTCAATTTTAAAAGAAATTCTTGAATAAAGTGTAGTTCATATTAAGTTGTATCCTGTAGGTAGTATTTCTACTTATACTACATTACTCTCAAAAATAGAATAAAAAAAGTTCATCCATAATGATTTTAATTAGGGATGAGTCATGCGCCGATTCCGACTCCACGAGTTCAAGAATCGCTGATTCTTTAGTAATCAACTAGCATCGGAATCGAATGATCCCAGCTTTCTGCACATCGGGTCTTCGTTATTGCAGTCATATAAAAGTGGATAAACGAAGGAGCAGAATATAAAACTGTAGTCTGTCTCTTTTGAGACATCTGCCAATGAAGCATTTTTTTTTATTGAAACTGCTTAACATTTAAGAATATAATTATTTTCAAGAAACACATGTCAGCTGTTTAATAAATTCAGTAACAACCTTGTTATCGACAATAATTATTCAGTAATATTCAGAAATTTGACTCTGATTATAAAGTCTGTTACACTTCAAAGTGATGACCTGAGGACAATGTTTTTTTTATACCGAAGTACCACTACACAGCTGTTCAACGCGGTGTGTGTGTGTGTGTGTGTGCGTGTGTGTGTGTGTGTGTGTGTGTGTGTGTAGCCGGGTGAGAAAGAGAGAGAAGCAGAACTGGTTAAAATAAAGAGGACATTGTAAATGAGAAGCAGCTGTCAGTAACGCGAGCTCTCCCTTGGTACAGCAACTGGGATTTATGTTGATATACGTGCAAGGGATTTGGTAAATAAGGTGACAGGTTAAGAGATTAGCTGTAACAAGGTTTATTTCTTGTTTGTGTTAATGACTCTGTGAAGTACATCACTTGAATGATTACAATCGGTAAGGCGCGAATGGAACAAGAACACGTGAAAAAGGACGATTAGTATCATGGAGCACAATCAAATTAGGGGAGGTGGTGATTTAGGAAAGGAAGGCAAGAATAATGAGGAAGACGAGATCACTTCAAGACATGTCGAACCTGAACCTATTATTCGAAATTATGAGGTAGAAGAGAGCAGCAGGCCAGCAATGTCAGGGAGACGAGATGCTCAAATGAGTTCACTAGCCTCTTCTCCTACTAGACAAATAGTAAAAATAAAAGTAAATTCAGAACACTGGAATTCTTAAAGAAAATGGAGAAGGATGCACAGAGGAGGACAGATGAGATACTGAAGGACATAAAATAAATGCAGACATGAACAAATGAAACACACCTGGACGTAGAGAAAAGCAGAAACAGGCAGGTGAAATACAGAGGGAAGTACAAGAAGCTAGGAAAGAAACGAGAGATGTAGTGAAGTCTAGCCTAATGCAAGAATGGCATTGAGAAATGCGCAAGAAGACAAGAAAATAGCATAAGAATCGACCACTGAAACGAAAGAACACTCGAAGGAGTTATGGGAAGAGATGAAGAAATTAACCACTAGAATAGAGATCGTAACAAGATCGAATGAAGTTGCACAAGAGGCAGAGAAAAGTAGAGAAGTGAACAGACAAGACCGAGGTGCAAAAGGAAAAATCTCAAAATCGATTACAAGTTCACAACCGTGAGGTGATCGAAAAGAAAACAGAAAAGCGGGTACAGGCTCAGATGTGACTAACTCAGTATTTACAGCAGAATGCCAGGAAGCGCAGGTGCCTATTGAGTTCCAGAGAAAGCTGAAAACGATAAACTAAAGACAGCAAAGAAGATACAAGGAGTCATATAAAATTTACAGCCAACTTCAAAGGACAGGTTCGCTAGCAGTAGGAACGGAAAAAGACTCTAGCAAAACGTGCAACTGCTTGCCACTGAGCAGAACTCACATTGCTGGAGGAAACAAATGTAATTCAGGATACAGCAATAATAAAAACTTGCACGCGGAGTGCCAACAAGAAGAGAAAGAAGAATGTCAGCGACAGCTGTGAGATCATCTGGAAGAGAAGTGATGGAGTGGTAAGGTTCTCGACACAATTTCAATGGAAGTATACTGTCAACGTCAAGTTATTTATTATAAATAAGCAATTACTTGGAAGCCTGTTTAGTGGCTTTAACGGAACCTACACAAAGAACAGTTAAGAGCGCTCAGATTTTTAGTTAGTGACCAATGAAGCTTGAATATTAAATTAGAAACCAAAAACTAGCAAAATTTTCCTAAAATTTGTTTTCGGGAATACCAAAATTTTAGAATAGTTAAAATGAACATTGATGAATTAATGGAACATGTAATAATGGTAGTGAAGGCAGAAAGAATGGATCTTGGAAAGGCAGAACTAGTGGAAAAAGGAACACAAAAAATTTCACAATGCGTCTGACTTGCAACAAACAGCGTCTGTTCACCAGAGGTGCGGCTGTAAACATATTCCTCACAGCTAAGTACCCTGAGTAGTATTTTAGGGGACTTGTTCCCCTAACTCAACAAGCGAACAACAACGGAGATGCACTCTGTAAGTGATTTTACCCCAGGTAGCACTCAATCTCCCATTTCCAAGAAAATTCAGATTCTGGGAGCCTACTGCGTCGTGCAGACAATGAATCGAAGCATTTTGATATCCCTTTTAAACAATAAACCCATAAAATCAAGCACGGAGACATAGATTACCTGGTCAATTTTAATATAAATTCACTCTTAAAAACAGAAAAACTTAAAACTTGAATGAACTTTCTCAAGGAAAAAAATACAATGATAATAGCACTGCGGGATACAAGACATACTGATGAACACCCTTTCGATACAGAAGGATTCACGATGGTTAAGGCAAAACCAGGAGAAATAGTTATGAAAAACGTAAACCAATTTGGAACAGGTTTCATTGTAAACAAAAACATATTAAATTCAATAACAGAATTTAAATCAATTAATGGAAGACCTTCCACGCTGACATTTAAATCATCAAACAAAGTTTACACTATTTTAAACACAAGCGCACCAAGAAATGAGAAGAAAAGAACACAGAAGGAGCAAACAGAAATCTTTTGGCAGACTGTGTAAAACACCCTAGATCACATTACATCGAAAAACGCAATATTACTACTTCGAGACTTTAATGCACAAATTGGCAAAGAACGTCTGCACCGATTAATAGTGGGAATATACCCTGCGCATAAAAGAATCAACGCAAACGGAGAAAGACTATTAAGCCTATGCAGGCAGCATAACACAGTAATAAAATCTACATTCTTCAAAAACATTCCTGGAAAACGAGCAACGTGGGCATCACCAAGTCCAATTTGTGATGAAAAACAACTCGATCACATTGCTAGAAGTAGGCACTCTACATTTGTGGTACTAGATGTAAAAACTGCCAAGAGCGTCAGTTTAGAGTCACACCTGTCTGTCATTAAATTCAAAGTTAGACCAATATTTCGAAAGAAGCACCAATAGCAAACCAGAAAGTTTGACATATTGAAGTTACCTACAGAAAATGATTACAAAATGCAGTTGGAAAATAGAGTACGTAAACGTTGGGAACAACTTCAAAAAGTCATTACTGAGACTGTATGAAAAACTATCCCTCTTAAAAGGAAATGTAAACAAGTTTGGTGGTGTGATAACTCTGATGAGTTAATTATAAAGAGACAACAAACTTGGAATATCTGGAATGCAAATAAAAATGATAAGAACGGGATAAATTTTATAGAAGCAAGAAAACAAGCATCAGAGTACAACATATAAAAGGTCAACTAACGTCAACTGAGTCACGTTTTCAGCAGAACAACAGAAGGAACGTCTATAAAAAAATAAAAAAATAGTTTAAAGAAGTGCAAACCACCAAGTTTACAGTTTACAGATCCAAAAACACGAAAGACTGCACATAACAATACGGAGAACTGCAGAATACTTGCGCATTATTACAAACAGCTACACAATTGCTATCCACCGAAAGAAGAATTTCATTTTGGTAAGTCATCTAATTACAACCAGACTCAAAGCCACCAATAGCAGAGGAAATCAGATTAATCATAAAACAACTTAAAAATAACAAGGCATCAGGAGAAGACAGCACAGTTGCTGAACTGTGGAAACGCTCTAGTGACAACAGTATTCTGTGTCTGACGGAAATCTTTAATGAAATCAAGACAACGAACAACTTACAGTATGAATGGACATCGTCTTTAATACATCCACTACATAAAAAAGGAATGAAAAATGATCTTAATAGTTATAGAGGGGTCTGCCTCTTACCAGTGGTATATAAGATCTAGTTCATGGGACTTTTAAAGAGACTAGGAGAGTATCAAGCAGGATTTAGGAGTGGAAGGTCTTGTGCCGGGTGAGTACTAAATCTAAAGAACATAACAGAAATGAGGAAAATGAGAAACCTGAAATACAGATAACTTTTGTAGATTTTACAAATCCAAATGACTCAATTGATAACAATGCACTAATCAACATTTTAAAGGAATTCGCACTCGACAATAAAAAACAGAAGTAATTAAAGGAAGTTTAACAAATACATTAGCAAAACCTTTTGAAATAAAATCAGGAGTAAGACAGGGAGATAGTACATAACCATCACTTTTTAACTGCATATTAGAGAAGGTAAAGAGAGAGTGGAGAAAATCGATCAATACTAGGTGTGTTCTACTAGGAAGAATCCCAAATAAAATCACCATAGATTTTATAGCTTTGGCAGATGACATGGCATTAATTACTGACTCACTGAACAGTGTCAGAGAACAAATCACAGAACTGCGGAAAGAAGCAGAAAAAAAGTAAGACTAAAAATCTCAAGTGGAAAAACGCACTTCATGACAAATGTCAGTGATGCCCTTCCAAACCTTCAAATTCATAACAACACTTTATCTAAAACAAACTGTTTTAAATACCCAGAAGAATGGATAACAAGTAATAAAAACGAAAAAATAGCCATGGAAATTAGTGTACACAAAATGGGAAGGGCATTCCAAATAACAAAGAACTTTGCCTCGAATACAAAACTAAGATACTATGAAACAGTGGTAACACCTAAAACATTTAAACTAACAAGATTTGGGGATCTTGAAAGACTGGAAAAAGTCGAAAGAAGTATTCTAAGGAAAATACTGGGGCCTCAAAGTAACAGTAATGTTGAATACAAATTAAGATGAAAGGGCTTTATTTGAAAGTGGAAAAGCTAATTGACGTAATGAGAAAAAGAAGCCTGCAGTTCTATGGCCACATACGAGTGTACCGAATGTATAATAACAGACTAACTAAGAAAATCTTCCATTTACTAAGCAGTTAGTAATCCAAACCCACACGGTTCACCAAAACTGGCAAAGATGCGAGAAACACAAGAATAAAAGTGGGCATAATAGCTAACAGAATACTTTTCAGAGAAGAAACACGAAATGTATGATTTCACGAAAGAAAGAGGTCTGCAAAAGAAAAAAGTGGACCCAAGAAAAAAAAACGGCGCTTCCGAAGGATGAAGGAAGTCCGGGAGCAACGAAAATCAAGCGCAAAAATGCAAAACCAAAGTTGGCTTATCGTAAGCTTCAAAACGATTTTTCGAATAAACGGCATTTAAAACGGCAAAATAAATTACAACAATTACACAAGATTCGTATTAAAGCTCTAATATCTTAGGCAAACCCGATTTGAAACCGTGAAGGTCAGGTTCGAATGTGGCGACGGCGAACCGCTTGCAGACAGCACCCCTGAAAAGCAAGGGCCTCCTCGCAACCACTTTTAATTTCAACTGTTCTAATGTACATACAGCAAATCTGCCTCCAACACACCAAAATCTTTAATGACAAGTCGCATTAAATAGAAATAGTTCTAACATCAGTATGAGAGCTCAATTTATCACTCAGAGCTTTGAAAACTGGAATCAATCGGCCAATATTTGAAGTGCCCAACAAATTCACACTAAGATAACTAAGTGACTGTTCTGGGAAACATGAATACATTTGCACTGATCAAAACCAGAATGTAACTTACAGAGTTGTTAGCTTACTCAGGCGTTAGCCCATAAAGATTTGACAGAAGTTAATAAGTTCTCAATTAAACGCGCTTGCGTGATAACATCGAGCATGGCTAAGCAATAATTCCCTCCCTCAAAGTATCTGAGCATGACATAATGAGACTGCACTCGCAACGATTGAAAGTTTCAAATCGCTGTGCAGTTTACTGAAAACCAAGATGGTGGAACCTGACGCTACACCACAGATGTCAAAACTCTCACTAGCACAGGATAATGATAAGTCAGACGCTCACAAAATAAATCACGTACCTTGTTGTTGTTGTTGTTGTTGTGGTTTTCAGTCCTGAGACTGGTTTGATGCAGCTCTCCACGCTACTCTATCCTGTGCAAGCTTCTTCATCTTCCAGTACGTACTGCAGCCTACATCCTTCAGAATCTGTTTAGTGTATTCATCTCTTGGTCTCCCTCTACGATTTTTACCCTCCACGCTGCCCTCCAATACTAAATTGGTGATCCCTTGATGCCTCAGAACATGTCCTACCAACCGATCCCTTCTTCTAGTCAAGTTTTGCCACAAACTCCTCTTCTCCCCAATCCTATTCAATACCTCCTCATTAGTTATGTGATCTACCCATCTAATCTTTAGCATTCTTCTGTAACACCACATTTCGAAAGCTTCTATTCTCTTCTTGTCCAAACTGTTAATCGTCCATGTTTCACTTCCATTCATGGCTACAATCCATACAAATACTTTCAGAAACGACTTCCTGACACTTAAATCTATACTCAATGTTAACAAATTTCTCTTCTTCAGAAACGCTTTCCTTGCCATTGCCAATCTACATTTTATATCCTCTCTACTTCGACCATCATCAGTTATTTTTCTCCCCAAATAGCCAAACTCATTTACTACTTTAAGAGTCTCATTTCCTAATCTAATTCGCTCAGCATCACCCGACTTAATTCGACAACATTCCATTATCCTCGTTTTGCTTTGTTGATGTTCATCTTTTATCCTTCCTTCAAGACGCTGTCCATTCTGTTCAACTGCTCTTCCAAGTCCTTTACTGTCTCTGACAGAATTACAATGTCATCGGCGATTCTTAAAGTTTTTATTTCTTCTCCATAGATTTTAATACCCACTCCGAATTTTTCTTTTGTTTCCTTTACTGCTTGCTCAATATACAGATTGAATAACATCGGGGAGAGGCTACAACCCTGTCTCACTCCCTTCTCAACCATTGCTTCCCTTTCATGCCCCTCGCCTCTTATAACTGCCATCTGGTTTCTGTACAAATTGTAAATAGCCTTTCGATCCTTGTATTTTACCCCTGCCACCTTCAGAATTTGAAACAGAGTATTCCAGTCAATACTGTCAAAAGCTTTCTCTAAGTCTACAAATGCTAGAAATGTATGTTTGCCTTTCCTTAATCTAGCTTCTAAGATAAGTCGTAGGCTCAGTATTGCCTCACGTGTTCCCATATTTCTACGGAATCCAAACTGATCTTCCCCGAGGTCAAATACTACCAGTTTTTCCATTCGTCTGTAAAGAATTCGCGTTAGTATTTTGCAGCCGTGACTTATTAAACTGATCGTTCGGTAATTTTCACATCTGTCAACGCCTGCTTTCTTTGGGATTGGAATTATTATATTCTTCTTGAAGTCTGTGGGTACTTTGCCTGTTTCATACATGTTTCTCACCAGATGGTAGAGTTTTGTCAGGACTGGCTCTCACAAGGCTGTCAGTAGTTCTAATGGAATGTTGTCTACTCCGGGGGCCTTGTTTCGACTCAGGTCTTTCAGTGCTCTATCAAACTCTTCACGCAGCATCATATCTCTCATTTCATCTTCATCTACATCCTCTTCCCTTTCTATAACATTACCCTCAAGTATATCACCCTTATATAGTCCCTCTATATACTCCTTCCACCTTTCTGCTTTCCCTTCTTTCCTTAGAACTGGGTTTCCATCTGAGCTCTTGATATTCATGCAAGTGGTTCTCTTTTCTCCAAAGGTCTCTTTAATTTTCCTGTAGGCAGTATCTATCTTACCCCTAGTGAGATAAGCCTCTACATCCTTACATTTGTCCTCTAGCCATCCCTGCTTAGACATTTTGCGCTTCCTGTCGATCTCATTTTTGAGACGTTTGTATTCCTTTTTGTCTGCTTCATTTACTGCATTTTTATGTTTTCTCCTTTCATCAGTTAAATTCAGTATTTCTTCTGTCACCCAAGGATTTCTACTAGCCTCGTCTTTTTACCTACTTGATCCTCTGCAGCCTTCACTACTTCATCCCTCAAAGCTACCCATTCTTCTTCTACTGTATTTCTTTCCACCATTCTTGTCAATTGTTCCCTTATGCTCTCCCTGAAACCCTGTACAACCTCTGGTTTAGTCAGTTTATCCAGGTCTCATCTCCTTAAATTCCCACCTCTTTGCAGTTTCTTGAGTTTTAACTTACAGTTCATAACCAATAGATTGTGGTCAGAGTCCACATCTGCCCCTGGAAATGTCCTACAATTTAAAACCTGGTTCCTAAATCTCTGTCTTACCATTATATAATCTATCTGAAACCTGTCAGTATCTGCAGGCTTCTTCCATGTATACAACCCTCTTTTACGATTCTTGAACCAAGTTTTAGCTATGATTAAGTTGTGCTCTGTGAAAAATTCTACCAGGCTGCTTCCTCTTTCATTTCTTACCCCCAATCCATATTCACCTACTATGTTTCCTTCTCTTACTTTTCCTACTATCGAATTCCAGTCACCCATGACTACTAAATTTTCGTCTCCCTTCACTATCTGAATAATTTCTTTTATCTTATCATACATTTCTTCAATTTCTTCGTCATCTGCAGAGCTAGTTGGCATATAGACTTGTACTACTGTCGTAGGCGTGGGCTTCGTGTCTATCTTGGCCACAATAATGCGTTCGCTATGTTGTTTGTAGTAGCTTACCCGAACTCCTACTTTTTTATTCATTATTAAACCTACTCCTGCATTACCCCTATTTGATTTTGTATTTATAACGCCGTATTCACCCGGCCAAAAGTCTTGTTCCTCCTGCCACCGAACGTCACTAATTCCCACTATATCTAACTTTAACCTATCCATTTCCCTTTTTAAATTTTCTAATCTACCTGCCCGATTGAGGGATCTGACATTCCACGCTCCGATCCGTAGAACGCCAGTTTTCTTTCTCCTGGTAACGACGGCCTATGGAGCGCATGCTGACGTCTTTACGCAACCGACTCGCACGTTGTTGCGGCCTCGGGTGACGTCAGTGCTCCAAATAGCCGACAGTCAGTCACAGAGACAGGTATCGATAGTGTCTAAACCACGACTCGATTACCTTGTAGCAGTTCTTTCTGTGTCTGGTCCAAGTTTCA
Source organism: Schistocerca piceifrons (assembly GCF_021461385.2). NCBI lineage: Eukaryota > Metazoa > Arthropoda > Insecta > Orthoptera > Acrididae > Schistocerca > Schistocerca piceifrons. The sequence continues at coordinate 177,304,288 of NC_060141.1, read as the reverse complement.
TCGAGCTACGTTACTTGGCAGTGACGCAGGCAGCGGAAGTTACTTTCGTCCTCAAGATTTCTACACAATAGGTATAGAAAGTTGTGCAAAACTAACATGGAAAGGTAACTGAGAGTGACGTATCCAGAAGGGATATAGTGGCAGTCTCGGTGACATTTCATTCGTTTTGAGTGCATGTATGAGAAGAGGGTGCCACATAAAAAAGTTGTTAACAAATATACGAAACTGAATGGATTACGAACGGGCCGGCTGTTGTGACCGAGCGGTTCTAGGCTCTACAGTCTGGAACCGCGCGACCACTACGGTCGCAGGTTCAAATCCTAGATCGGGCATGGATGTGTGTGATGTTCTTAGGTTAGTTAGCTTTAAGTAGTTCTAAGTTCTAGGGGACTGATGACCTCAGAAGTTAAGTCCCATAGTGCTCAGAGCCATTTGAACCATTGCATTTTGATTACGAACGGGATGAGTAAGTAACAAGCCAGCACACTTGTTTCTTCTCTGTTATTACTTGATTTATATTCTGTACACATATGTAAAGGTCACTTCGCCAGTAAAACAAACTAAAAATCTTTTGATGTTCCTGTGAATTGCAACTACAGACCACAGTTCGATGTTACATGGCGTTTACCTGTACTATATTTCTTATAAAAATATAAAATCCTATACGTTAGTAAAAAAAAAAGAAAAAGAAAAAGAATAACTTGCTGGTGTACCGCGTGCTGCAAGTTTGTGACTGTTCGCTTTGATTTACGAAACAATGCCCGCAGTTCTCTGTTAGTCGCCGATTCTGCGTGCGTTAAAACATCAAAGACAAAAACCATTGACCTACAGGCTAACGAGTGTCCGCTATTGGTAAAATACAGTAGCGAGAAAAATTCTTTGGGTGCCTCGGCAAGAGGATAGCTTCTACAGAGAGAGAGCGAGTGAGAGACAAGCAAAAGTGTGAGCGGATACGGGACGTTGTTTCGAAAACTGCTCCGGAACACACAGGACTTGGCCGGAGAGCGGATTATCGCCGCCCGGATGAACAGCTGGCGGTTCAAGACCGCCGGACACCGCCGCGGCTATCGACCGCGCCTTCGGCAGCGGCGCACCCTCTTTCATCCGCGGCGCCCTGTTGGTTCGTTTGAAATTTCGGCTGCCCGCAGCGCGTAAACGTATTTCGGCAGCGGCCGCAAACAGCTGCTGGCGGCGCCACCGTCGCCGCGCTCTTTGTGCACGGCGCGCCGGCACGGCCGCATTTGCTCATTAGGCTGCTTCATATGCGCGCCGCAAAATCTGCTAATGAATTGAGAGTGGTTCGGTCTACAAGGCCGGCCGGCGGACTTTTCCGGCGCGTCGCCGCTTCTCCAAACAGCCACAGCGGCGGCGGTATCCGGCGGTGCCACGCCCTCTCTCGTTCCGCTCTTTTTCCACGGCCGGAGAGACTGGGGGGCTGTGGAAAGAACACTGGTTTCCCCGGGGCTCATTTTTCCTTTTCATCGCCGGGAAAAAGAGACACCAATTAACGGACAGCGCGACGTAAAATCCGCCGTAAGAGCTGCGAGAGAAACAGAGAGCAAAGGTGCTTTCCCGGTTGACACAGCACCAGTAGTTAAATGCAGGCACCGTACTTGTTGATTGATTAGGAAATAAAGAGAAGAAATCGCGTTATTTGATGCCGACTTTCCTGAAGGAACCAAAGCAACCTCTATCACAGACAGAGAAAAAGTTTTCAATGTGAAAGATGACGAGCGTCAATTGAAAGAAATATTTAGAAGTAACATTTTACTTGTACATTTCCGCTGGTTCATTTTTATACAGAGTAAAAGAAAAGCGCCAGCCGTTTTAATAAAACCATTCGTCCAAAAATACCGCCATTACGGGTCTCGGACAGACAGGTTCGTCCCTGCAAGCCGCTTATTTTCGTCACTTAAATTATGATACACACAACGTGTAGGCTCTTTCTGGCTATGCCGAAAGTTCTTTACGTTGGAGATGCCACGTATCGGGAACCGATATTCGAAAAGGGGCTGTTTTATTTTAACTAGACCTAATGCTGACCAAAAACAACATTATAAGATACGAACAATTAGACTTGCTGATGGGTCATTTTGAAGGAATTACTGACATTTATTGATTGATGAAATTCATATTCTGCTGTACAAACTCTTTCTCTCTCTCTCTCTCTCTCTCTCTCTCTCTCTCCTTCTCTCTCAACACACACACACACACACACACACACATACGAGATATGTCTCCAAAGCCCAGAAACTGTGCTTATTTATTCTGCAGAATAATCCTTGATAGCTACTAAACATTTCGCACAGCTAACAGTATCACGCCTACGTGTAGACACTTTGCGGTAGAGGTTTATCTGCGCTCGGAATATATGAATCCAAAGTAATTAGACTTCTTTGTGGATAACTATTGCTTATTGAGATTCTTGCGATGATGTGGATTGGGAGATGGCAGTTTGCTCTTCCGAAATAGGTCAGTCATAATATAATGAGATTTTAAAATCAGAAACACTATGAACGTGGTTGAAGCGAAATATTGTCTTAAATTCTCCCATTTATGATAAAAGATAAATAACAAGAGTCTGTATCTGTACCTAATCCTACGATATAACTCATTAGTACATAGGAAGTGTGCAAAGAAGTTTTATACCATTATCTATTCTTGAAATAAAAAATATTATAGTTATCAGTTTATATTGATAGATTGGAGTAGTCGCAGAAGACACGATCATGCAGCTGGCTGGTCAGCATTACAGTTTCATCCGAAAGTCACGTTGTTCTGTTCCTTCTCCCACCACTGTTAATGTATGTGCCGCTAGAGGAAGTGGTAGGACTAGTTGAGCTACCAGTCATCTGTTAACGTTAAAATTTTTATTCAGCAGATTCTCTAAATCAGTTTTACAACCAAATTTAGCAAATTTATGAAGCTCGGTTTGCTTACATTTGCGTCAAACAACGTAATGTCTTTAACAGTTCAATACCGAGGAGAGCCACGATCGAATTTCACAATTTAAAATACAAGATCAAATTTCACAGTTAAAAAAAGGCAGGTAATGCACCCCTGATGTCTAAAAATTACTTTAAAACACAAAAGTAAGAAAATAAATTCCAAAACAATCCTGTTGGTGTAACATTCGCATCTGAGCATTATACCAGAGGTTGAAAATTCCGCTTCAGTTGTAAAGTTCTTTTATTATCGCACGACCGGTTTCGGGCACTTACAAGCTCATCTTCAGGTGTCTAACTTGGTGCTGTGACCCCAGAGCACAGCGGTAGCGTGTACTAGGAGCGGTGTGCTACCTTCGAGCTCAGAACAGGAAGTTATAAATTAATTTCCATTAATAATTCTGCAAGTTTCTGTATCAAGAAAATTACCCAACGGCAGTCAACAAAAAAAAAATTCCTTTAATAAAACCCTGTGAAATACAACTAAAGTCCAATCGTGCATAGAGCGAAGCGCTGAACACAGTAAGATACGAGGGTAATCCCAAAAGTAAGTCCTCTTTTTTTTTTTAAGTGCAGAATTCTGTTTGTGTGCAGTTGGTCACACTGTTATGAAGAGTGCTACACGCTCTGTGTGTAAACATGCACACGCCGCGCTGAGGCGCTCAGTCTTGGCTTGGCAGCCGTTGAGAATGGAGCTTCCGTAGGATGTTACCGCCAAGTGCGAATCGCGCGCAGTTTTTCGGTTTCTGAACGCAAAGGGCACTGCGCCGATTGAAATCCATCGCCAATTGACGGAAGTGTATGGTGAGTCGTGCATGGATGTCAAAAATGTTCGTAAGTGGTGTAGAGAGTTTTCAGCTGGTCGGACCGAAATTCACGACGAACAGAGAAGCGGGAGACGGTCAATTTCTGAGGAGACAGTGTTCAAGGTTGAGCGAAGCATGCGTGAAGTCGGCCCATCACCCTGGATGATCTCTGCACGTTGGTTCCTGAGGTTTCCCGAAGCACCGCTGAGAGAATTTTAACGGAAACATTGAACTACCGGAAGGTGTGCACAAGATGGGTTCCACGCATGCTGACTGAGGACCACATGCGGCAACGAGTTGATGCTTCCCGCGCATTTCTTCACCACCTTGCAGCCGGACAGACAACTTTCTGGACTCAATTGTAACGGTTGACGAAACCTGGGCGTACCACTTTACACCTGAAACCAAGCAACAAACACGCCAGTGGCGGCATATTTCTTCGCCAAAACCGTGGAAATTCAAACAAAGACAGTCTGCAGTCATGGACTGCTGTGCGGCTGGTCCCGGCGGAGTTTCGACTCCTCCCTCGGGCATGGGTGTGTGTATTTGTCCTTAGGATAATTTAGGTTAAGTAGTGTGTAAGCTTAGGGACCGGTGACCTTAGCAGTTAAGTCCCAGAAGATTTCGCACACATACTGTGAGACTCTGAAAAAACTCAAACGGGTAATCCAGAACCGGAGAGGAGGAATGTTGAACAAGGGCGTACACACTCTCCATGACAACACTCGCCCACACATCGCTAGGCAAACCGTTGCTCTCCTGCAACGGTTTCAGTGGAACATAATCACCCACCCACCCTATAGTCCTGACTTGGCGTCCAGTGACTGTAACCTGTTTCCTAAGTCAAAAAAACATTTGGCCGGAAAGCGATTCAGCTCCGACCACGAGGTGAAAGAAGAGGTTCCAAACTTTCTGAACAGCATGGCGGCGAGCTGGTATGACATGGTCATACAAAAACTGCCACAACGTCTACAAAAATGCATCGACAGAAATGGTGCTTCTGTCGAAAAATAGCTAAATGTTCAAGCTGTAAACTGATGTAAACCATTGTAGATATAAACAGGTCTATGTACTTACAAAATAATAGGTGACCTTACTTTTGGGATTACCCTCGTATAACAATATCAGCAATTATTCTTAAATGGAATTTAGTTCAAAAACTGGCCACTAAAGCAACTTCAATCGACGAATCACACCTCCAGGTATCACACACAGTTGGCCAAGAAATTTAAAACTTCTAGCATAACTTAGAATTTATATTCGGAGCAGGTTCATTGGAACTCATTAGAGAAAGAAACAGTCTTAAACCACAATTAAGTGAGATAGAGCCCAATCAAGCCAAGTGGGCCACGAAACAAATATGCTATTGGTATGTTGCCACTACATGTGCGCACGTGTAGAGATAACAAATACAAAACGAATATTCTTACAGTACAACGAATACTCCAGCGCTGTTGCACTGGCTATTATAACTTGCGCAGAGGCAACATAATTTCATTAGAAATGTGCGGAACATAGAGTAATTAGAGATCGGTCTAGTTACGGCAGGAAATGCAGCACCAAGAAATCACTTCGCTCTCTCCAGTCGAAGACATTACTGACTACATGAGGGAGAGAGCTAGCCACACCCTGTCACAGAAAGTTAAAATATCCCTGACTGATCAAAAACTTACAAGGGGTAAGTAGCTGTCTCCTACGTTCATTTGCTGTTACAGGCCGGACAGATATTTCTAAAGCAAACTGTGCCCGATACCCGTGCCATAACCGTTCCGCCAACCCACTATTCTTAACATCAGCCACCACGGCTACCCAGACGTGTAAAAGGGCAAGGCATTGGCGGAGCTGTCATTTGTACTCAGGTGATTCGTGTGAAAGTTTCTGACATGATTATGGGGCGCACGACGGGGCTAACAGATCGTGAACATGGAATGGAACTTGACGCTAGAAGCATGGGACATTCCATTTCTAAAATCATTGGGGTATTCAAAATTCCCAGATCCGCTGTGTCAAGAGTGCGCCGACAATACCAAATTTCAGGTATTGCCTCTCACCACGGACAACGCAGAGGCCGACGTCCTTCAATTAAAGACCGAGACCAGTGGCGTTTCCGTAGAATTGTCAGTGCTAACAGACAAGCAACACTGCTTGAAATAATCGCAGAAATCAATGTGGGACGTACAACGATTGTATCCATTTGGACAGTGCAGTTAAATTTGGCGTTAACGGTCTATGGCAGCATATGAGCGACTCAAGCGCCTTTTGCTAACATCACGACAACGCTTGCAGCGCCTTTCCTGGGCTCTTGATCACGTCGGTTGGACCCTGGACGACTGGAAAACCCTGCCTGGTCACATAAGTCTCGATCTCGGAGGTGAGAATTGATGGTAGGGCTCGAGTGTGGCGCAGATCCCAACAAGCCATGGATCCAAGTTGTCAACAAGCCACTGTGCAAGCTGGTGGTGGGTCCATCACTGTGTCGGCTGTGTTTACATGAATCGACTGGGTCCTCTAGTTGAACTGAGCCAATTATTGATTGGAAATGGTTATGTTCGGCTGCCTGGAGACCATGTGGAACCATTGACGACGTTTATGTTCCCAAACAACTTTGCAATTTTTATAGACGACAATGCGCAATGTCACCGACCCACAGTTGTTCGCGACTGGTTTGAAGGCCAATCTGGACAATAAGAGCGAAGATTTGGCCACCCAGATTGCCCGACATGAATCTCATCGAACATTTGTGGTACACAATCGAGAGGTCAGTTCGTGCACAAAATCCTGCACTGGCAACACTTTCGCAGTTACGGATGGCTATAGAGGCTGGCTCGATTCGGCAGGGGACTGCCAACGACTTATTCAGACCACGCCACATCGAGCTGCTGTACTACGCTGGGCAAACGGAGGTCCGACACGATATTTGGAGGTATCGCATGACTTTCGTTACTTCAGTGTCTGGCCCGCATCTCGGACGGTTCCTTCTTGCAGTTTCTGTCCGTTTTGACTCCAGCTGGTGTAGCCGGCGCCTTGCGGTGGCGCTCTCGCTGCGCCGCGCCCGACAATTGCTATTAGGGTCACTGCAAATTTTGGCGATATACATCTCAGTAAATTAGCTTACCACGTCTATTTTCATTCTGTGCTTTCGTATGGCATCATATTCTGGGGTAACTCATCATTGAGTAAAAGAGTGTTCATTGCACAAAAGCGTGTAATCAGAATAATTGCTGTAGCTCATCCAAGATCATCCTGCAGACACTTATTTAAAGAGCTAGAAATCTTCACTGTAGCCTCACAATACATATATTCACTTACGAAATTTGTTATTAACAATTCGAACGAATTCAAAAGTAATAGCAGTATACATGGCTTCAACACTAGGAGAAAGGATGTCTTCACTACTCAAGGTTAAATCTAACTTTGGCTCAGAAGGGGGTAAATTATGCTTCCACAAAAGTCTTTGATCACTTACCTAATGGCATCAAAAGTCTGACAGATAGCCATATAGCATTTAAAAGGAAATTAAAAGAATATCTTAATGGCAACTCCTTCTACTCATTAGATGAATTTTTGGATGTAGTAAGTGGGTAATTTCTCAACCTCCACAAAAAAAATAAAAAATAAAAATAATTTGAGTGTCATGTAATATTTTGTCTAATGTAATATCTTGTATAGACACCTATTACTAACCTGACACGTTTCACATCATTACGAAGTGTCGTACTCATGATCTATGGAACAAGTACTACTCTAATCTAATCTAATCTAATCTAAACAACAGCAGTCTCTAGGAAGTCTCTTGAGGGTGGCCCCTGAGCCGCCGACACGGTTTTTGTATCGATGCGGTTCAGTGACTTCTTGCAATGGCACAGTACAGACGGAAATAACGTGCCGGTAAACTATACGTCGAGGATGCTTTACACTCTACCTTCCGTTCCCGTTTCCAGTAATGTTGCAACTTTTAGTAAACGACATTGGAATGTTTCAATGCGACAACACACCACGTTCCTCGAGACCGACACGGGAACGGTGCAGACAGGCGTTACTTTGAGACCTGAACGTTCTTTAAGTCGTGGCACCTTAGGTTACTTCTTGAGATGCCGTACTGGTTCTGTAGCCACGTGACGTTATATTGGAATAAGCGATCAACCAGACCCCCACCAACAATGAGCAGCAAACTGACCATCACAGTCAATGATGATGTCAAAGAATGAAGGGGAACACGGAGATTATAATATACAGGGTGGTCCATTGATCGTGACCGGGCCAAATATCTCACGAAATGAGGGTCAAAACGAAAAAACTACAAAGAACGAAACTCGTCTAGCTTCAAGGGGGAAACCAGATAGCGCTATGGTTGGCCCTCTAGATGGCGCTACCATAGGTCAAATGGATATCAACTGCATTTTTTTAAAATAGGAACCCCCATTTTTTGTTACATATTCTTGTAGTACGTAAAGAAATATGAATGTTTTACTTGTACCACTTTTTCGCTTTGTGATAGATGGCGCTGTAATAGTCACAAACATGTGACTCACAATTTTAGACGAACAGTTGGTAACAGGTAGGTTTTTTAAAATTAAAATACAGGACGTAGGTACGTTTGAACTTTTTATTTCGGTTGTTCCAATGTGATACATGTACCTTTGTGAACTTATCATTTCTGAGAACACATGCTGTTACAGTATGATTACCTGTAAATACCACATTACGACATTCCTCTCAACAGCGAGTAGTTCGCCTTCCGTAATGTTCACACATGCATTGGCAATGCGCGAACAGGCGCTGTCCGTGGATCACGATAGCAAATATCCTGCACCTTTCTCCACAGGAAGAAGTCCGGGGACGTCAGATCCGGTGAACGTGCGGGCCATGGTATGGTGCTTCGACGACCAGTAAACCTGTCATGAAATATGCTATTTAATACCGATTCAACCGCACGCGAGCTATGTGCCGGACATCCATCACACTGGAAGTACATCGCCATTCTGTCATGCAGTGAATCATCTTGTAGTAACATCGGTAGAACATTACTTAGGAGATCAGCATACGTTGCACCATTTAGATTCCATCGATAAAATGAGGGCCAATTATTCTTCCTCGCATAAGGCCGCACCATGCATTAACCCGTCAAGGTCGCTGATGTTCCACTTGTTGCAGCCATCGTGAATTTTCCGTTGCCCAATAGTGCATATTATGCCGGTTTACGTTACCGCTGTTGGTGAATGACGCTTCGTCGCTAAACAGAACGCGTACAAAATGTTTGTCATCGTTCCGTAATTCCTCTTGTGCCCAGTGACAGAACTGTACACGACGTTCAGAGTCGTCGCCATGCAGTTCCTGGTGTATAGAAATATGGTGCGGGTGCAATCGGTGTTGATGTAGCATTCTCAACACCGACGTTTTTGGGATTCCCGATTCTTGCGCAATTTGTCTGCTACTGATGTGTGGATTAGCCGCGACAACAGCTAAAACACCTACTTAGGCATCACCATCCCCCCCCCCCCCCATGAACCATGGACCTTGCCGTTGGTGGGGAGGCTTGCGTGCCTCAGCGATACAGATAGCCGTACCGTAGGTGCAACCACAAAGGAGGGGTATCTGTTGAGAGGACAGACAAACGTGTTGTTCCTGAAGAGGGGCAGCAGCCTTTTCAGTAGTTGCAAGGGCAACAGTCTGGATGATTGACTGATCTGGCCTTGTAACAATAACCAAAACGGCCTTGCTGTGCTGGTACTGCGAACGGCTGAAAGCAAGGGGAAACTACAGCCGTAATTTTTCCCGAGGGCATGCAGCTTTACTGTATGATTACATGATGATGGCGTCCTCTTGGGTAAAATATTCCGGAGGTAAAATAGTCCCCCATTCGGATCTCCGGGCGGGGACTACTCAAGAGGATGTCGTTATCAGGAGAAAGAAAACTGGCGTTCTACGGATCGGAGCGTGGAATGTCGGATCCCTTAATCGGGCAGGTAGGTTAGAAAATTTAAAAAGAGAAATGGATAGGTTGAAGTTAGATATAGTGGGAATTAGTGAAGTTCGGTGGCAGGAGGAACAAGACTTCTGGTCAGGTGACTACAGGGTTATAAACACAAAATCAAATAGGGGTAATGCAGGAGTAGGTTTAATAATGAATAGGAAAATAGGAATGCGGGTAAGCTACTACAAACAGCATAGTGAACGCATTATTGTGGCCAAGATAGATACGAAGCCCACACCTACTACAGTAGTACAAGTTTATATGCCAACTAGCTCTGCAGATGACGAAGAAATTGAAGAAATGTATGATAAGATAAAAAAAAATTATTCGACGAAAATTTAGTAGTCATGGGTGACTGGAATTCGATAGTAGGAAAAATAAGAGAAGGAAACATAGTAGGTGAATATGGATTGGGGGTAAGAAATGAAAGAGGAAGCCGCCTGGTAGAATTTTTCACAGAGCACAACTTAATCATAGCTAAAACTTGGTTCAAGAATCTTAAAAGAAGGTTGTATACATGGAAGAACCCTGGAGATACTAAAAGGTATCAGATAGATTATATAATGGTAAGACAGAGATTTAGGAACCAGGTTTTAAATTGTAAGACATTTCCAGGGGTAGATGCGGACTCTGACCACAATCTATTGGTTATGACCTGTAGATTAAAACTGAAGAAACTGCAAAAAGGTGGGAATTTAAGGAGATGGGACCTGGATAAACTAAAAGAACCGGAGGTTGTACAGAGATTCAGGGAGAGCATAAGGGAGCAATTGACAGGAATGGGGGAAATAAATACAGTAGAAGAAGAATGGGTAGCTTTGAGGGATGAAGTAGTGAAGGCAGCAGAGGATCAAGTAGGTAAAAAGACCAGGGCTAGTAGAAATCCTTGGGTAACAGAAGGAATATTGAATTTAATTGATGAAAGGAGAAAATATAAAAATGCAGTAAGTGAAACAGGCAAAAAGGAATACAAACGTCTCAAAAATGAGATCGACCGGAAGTGCAAAATGGCTAAGCAGGGATGGCTAGAGGACAAATTTTAGGATGTAGAGGCCTATCTCACTAGTGGTAAGATAGATACCGCCTACAGGAAAATTAAAGAGACCTTTGGAGATAAGAGAACGACTTGTATGAATATCAAGAGCTCAGATGGAAACCCAGTTCTAAGCAAAGAAGGGAAAGCAGAAAGGTGGAAGGAGTATATAGAGGGTCTATACAAGGGCGATGTACTTGAGGACAATATTATGGAAATGGAAGAGGATGTAGATGAAGATGAAATGGGAGATATGATACTGCGTGAAGAGTTTGACAGAGCACTGAAAGACCTGAGTCGAAACAAGGCCCCCGGAGTAGACAATATTCCACTGGAACTACTGACGGCCGTGGGAGAGCCAGTCCTGACAAAACTCTACCATCTGGTGAGCAAGATGTATGAAACAGGCGAAATACCCTCAGACTTCAAGAAGAATATAATAATTCCAATTCCAAAGAAAGCAGGTGTTGACAGATGTGAAAATTACCGAACTATTAGCTTAATAAGTCACAGCTGCAAAATACTAACACGAATTCTTTACAGACGAATTGAAAAACTAGTAGAAGCCAACCTCGGGGAAGATCAGTTTGGATTCCGTAGAAACACTGGAACACGTGAGGCAATACTGACCTTACGACTTATCTTAGAAGAAAGATTAAGGAAAAGCAAACCTACGTTTCTAGCATTTGTAGACTTAGTGAAAGCTTTTGACAATGTTGACTGGAATACTCTCTTTCAAATTCTAAAGGTGGCAGGGGTAAAATACAGGGAGCGAAAGGCTATTTACAATTTGTACAGAAACCAGATGGCAGTTATAAGAGTCGAGGGACATGAAAGGGAATCAGTGGTTGGGAAGGGAGTAAGACAGGGTTGTAGCCTCTCCCCGATGTTGTTCAATCTGTATATTGAGCAAGCAGTAAAGGAAACAAAAGAAAAATTCGGAGTAGGTATTATAATTCATGGAGAAGAAATAAAAACTTTGAGGTTCGCCGATGACATTGTAATTCTGTCAGAGACAGCAAAGGACTTGGAAGAGCAGTTGAATGGAATGGACAGTGTCTTGAAAGGAGGATATAAGATGAACATCAACAAAAGCAAAACAAGGATAATGGAATGTAGTCTAATTAAGTCGGGTGATGCTGACGGAATTAGATTAGGAAATGAGACACTTAAAGTAGTAAAGGAGTTTTGCTATTTGGGGAGCAAAATAACTGATGATGGTCGAAGTAGAGAGGATATAAAATGTAGGCTGGCAATGGCAAGGAAAGCGTTTCTGAAGAAGAGAAATTTGTTAACATCCAGTATTGATTTAAGTGTCAGGAAGTCATTTCTGAAAGTATTCGTATGGAGTGTAGCCATGTATGGAAGTGAAACATGGACGATAAGTAGTTTGGACAAGAAGAGAATACAAGCTTTCGAAATGTGGTGCTACAGAAGAATGCTGAAGATTAGATGGGTAGATCACATAACTAATGAGAAAGTATTGAATAGGATTGGGGAGAAGAGAAGTTTGTGGCACAACTTGACCAGAAGAAGGGATCGGTTGGTAGGACATGTTCTGAGGCATCAAGGGATCACCAATTTAGTATTGGAGGGCAGCGTGGAGGGTAAAAATCGTAGAGGGAGACCAAGAGATGAATACACTAAGCAGATTCAGAAGGATGTAGGTTGCAGTAGGTACTGGGAGATGAAAAAGCTTGCACAGGATAGAGTAGCATGGAGAGCTGCATCAAACCAGTCTCAGGACTGAAGACCACAACAACAACAGGCATCACCATTTGTTGCAGGTCGTGGTTGACGTTTCACATGTGGCTGAACACTTCCTATTTCCATAAATAACGTAACTATCCGGCGAACTGTCCGGACACGTGGATGATGTCGTCCAGGAAACTGAGCAGCATACATAGCACACGCCCGTTGGGCATTTTGATCACAATAGCCATACATTAACACGATATCGACCTTTTCCGCAATTGGTAAACGGTCCATTTTAACATTGGTAACCTATCACGAAGCAAATAGCGTTTGTGACTATTAGAGCGCCAACTATTACAAAGCGAAAAAAGTGGTCCAACTAAAACATTCATATTTCTTTACGTACTACGCGAATATGTAATAAAAAATGGGGGTTCCTATTTTTAAAAAAACGCAGTTGATATCCGTTTTACCTATGGCAGCGCCATCTAGCGGGCCAACCATTGCGCCATCTGGTTTCTCTCTTCAAGCTAGACGAGTTTCGTTCTTTGTAGTTTTTTCGTTTGATGCTTATTTCGTGAGATATTTGGTCCGGTCGCTATCAATGGACCACTCTGTATATGAGAGGCATATCGTAAAAGATGCACACTATTTTTTGCTTACACTTTTCTTCAATATCTCTTTACAATCCTTTAGTATAGTGTCCCTGCTTCTCCGTGAATGAATCCCAACGTCTCGGAAGCTCTGTTACTCCATCCAGGATACCACCTCTGTTCATCTGTCGAATGGCTCGGGTAACGGTAGTAGAAAGCTCCTTCAGAGAAAGAGAACGACGTCCATGCACAGGTTTTTCCAACTCCAGGTTTTTTCAACTCCGAGAACAAGTCGAAATATGGTGGACTCATGTCACCGCTGTAGGGAGGATGCGGAAGCGCTTCCCATCCGTATTTGCGCAGTTTTTGAGCTACAACATTGCCGATATGCGAACGAGCATTGTCGTGGAAATGAGTGGCCCAGTCTCGCGTAACTGTGGTCGGGTTCCGTGCGTTTTTCTGCACGGGTGCAGAAGTCATCGTAATACACTGCTGTCCACGAACCTAGTAGTTGTCGCAGCAGGCGGAGAGGTGATACCCCGACGTGGTGCGGCCCAGGTGGCGGATAGGGGGGTATTAACCAGCAATGCTGGCGGATTTGAGCGAAATGAAATAGCTCTAGCGGACCAAACACACTCCATAATATCATTCATCATCCCACCATATTTCATTTATCACTTTTCCACATCACATCTGGAATCGTAAATATTGACCACAGTCAGAACACTGATTACTGATCAATCAATCAACCGAACATGGAGAGTCTTCTAACGAAAGAATCCACCGTCTTGGATACACAGCATCGTGGGTCCAAGAAAATACACCACTCGGATACGGTGGGGCGTCACTTAGAAGACTGTGATGAGTGGGAGCACCTGGCAGCCCAACAGACAGAAGGCAGACAGAGACTTAAATTCAGCAAACCCGGAAAATTCTCTTTGTCTGCAACATTAAACATAAATTCAATAATGAAAACTTCTAAACTGAAATACATAACAGACGTAACGAATCAACACAAAATTCTAATAACAGCCCTTCAGGAACTTCAAAACGTAGATCAGTGCCCATCTGAATACCATCTCCACAAAGGACCTCCGGAAAAAGAGTAATAAAAAGTGTCCCGCAGTTTGGAATTGGATATATGGTTCATAACAGCATATTAGACTCAGTGGAGAACTTCTCGTCGAACGCCCCAAGAACGGCAACCTTAACAATCAAAATATATACACTGATTAACGTCCGAGCCCCAGAAAATGACAAAAACATGAAAGATAAGGAAGGAACGAAAATATTTTGGGAAGAACTGGACCAACTGATATCAAACATTCCTGAGACCCATATTAAAATCCTGCTTGGAGATTTCAATGTAAAAATTGGGGAAGAAAGAAAATAACGCACTGTTATTGATAAATGGCCAGCTCATAAACTGACAAACAAGAATGGTCAAAGACTAATTCAACTTTGCATAGATCATGGACTTATTCTCGAAACTACAAGATTTAAGAGAAGACCGCACAAGTTAATGACTTGGAAATGTCCTAACGTTAAAATGGGGGAGTGTCAAATAGACCATTCCGCAATGGATGAAAAGTACCACAAGGAAATCTATAACATCATAGTCCTTCGTGGGGTGGACAACGATTCAGATCATTACATTTCAAAGGTAAAAATTAAGTTAACCCCAAGAAAGGAAAACAAACCATCAAAATCCACTAGGAGGAGAAAATATGACTCCAGCTTTTTAAAAAATAATGTGTTGCCTTCGGAGAGATCCAAAACACTTCCAGGCGACGAACTGGGAACAATTATTGATAAACCGAAAAACATTGCCGATGAGATTGCCCCTGCCAGAAGAAGAAAGAAACATGCCTGGTGAAAAGAAGAATGTGATAAAGCAATATAGGAAAGGCACAAAGCATGGCTGAACGAGCAGCAAAAGAAAACGGAAATATCTCGAGAAGAGACAAACGGCGAAGGAAATCAGAAGAATCAGAAGAGACTATCAAGAAGAAACCCTAAACTTCATAGAGGAATCATTCAAACCACATAAAATAAGGGACTATATTAGGACATTCAGAAAATATCAGTCAAAGTATACTCCACCCACACTCATGATGAAAAATAAAAATGGGAAACTAACGCACGACACTCAAGACAATGCCAACATTCTAGCTGACCACTTCAAAGAATTACTACATGCTGAGGAGGCAAAAGAATAGTTATATTTCGAACCACATCCAAAAAACAAAGCACATTCAGAGAAGATTACACCACCAGATCTCAGTAAAGTGATGTAAGCAACTAGGTGGCTCAAGAACTTCAAAGCAGCAGGGGAGAATCAACTGGTCGCGGAGCTGTGGATGAACGCAAATAAACACTTCAGAACCTCTATAAGCATATAGTAGACATCTGGAATTCTGAAAAAATTCCAAAAGAGTATAATACATCTGTAATCCACCCAAAACACAAAAAGGGTGATAGATCGGATCCAAATAATTATCGGCCGATTTCGCTGCTTGATATCACATATAAGATCTTGTCTGGAATTATCTTTACAAGAACTCACAAAAAACTCGACCATGAACACGGAGAATGTCAAGGAGGATTTCGCCCTGGAAGAAGCTGTCCAGATCAAATTATCAGCCCTAAGTGGATCACGAAACATCAAAGTGTGAGAAATAAGAAGTCGGTCACCACTTTTGTTGACTTCAAGAAAGCAAATAACAGCATCCATCGTGAGTCATTACTTAAAATCCTCGCGGAATTTGGATTGCACCTGAAACTCCTTAATCTTATTGGACGCATACTTAAGAATACTAAATCAAAAGTTAAATTCAGAGGGGAACTATCTGAATAATTTGAAATATGGTCAGGACTTCGACAGTGGGATGGTCTCTCAACTCTATGATTTAACTGCGCACTGGAGAAAGTCATGCGCGACCGGAATAAGAAATGCCAACCAAACATCGAGATTGGCAGAAGTACCAAACTCTATTGCCTGGCCTTTGCTGATGATCTAGCGCTGCTCGCAAATAGCGTGTAAGAGGCTAAAACCAAATTGAAGAACTCAGAAAAATAGCAGCATAAGTCGGATTACGGATCTCGTTTGAAAAGACAGAACACCAGCCATTACACTGAGTGATAACATACAAATTAAAAATGTAGATAAATTCAAATATTTTGGAGAGGTTTTAAGTTGGAATTCAAACGAGAAAATGTCAGTAGAAAGCAGAACAACTAACCTGAAACAAGCGCAACGCATCACCTGGCCAACATACAAGAGGAAATGTCTCTCGATAAATGCAAAACTCAGACACTACCGCTCCGCTATTAAACCTGAAGCAAAATATGCTAGTGAAACACTGCTCGAGATGAACACCAAATCAACCATAGAACACCAAATCAACTACAGAATGCAGACAGAATAATCCTTAGAACAATTATAAACAAAAATACCAAGTATAGGGACCGCTGCGACTGTTACCTAATGAACTTGTATACCAAGAAACTGAGTCAATAATTGACACAATGCGGAAAAGGAGGGTTGCTTTTTTCTGCCACATTTCCAGACTACCAGAAACCAGGCTACTGAAACAACTGTTCACCTCCTTTTGGAAAAGTAAGACCAAGAACAACTGGTTCAAAGAAGTTCAAGATGATTTAGACGAGTCACGCTTGACAATACAACAAATTGAAGGCAGAGAAGAGAAGAAGATTCTGAACCACAGATTTAAACTAAAGACATTTACACACAAAAAAATGCACCATAACTAATGAAGAAAGGGCAGCCAGGACGAGAAGGATGAAGAAGTTTTGGGAGCAGAAGAAGAAAGCCAACTTTACAGCTGGTATTAAGACTTAAATGTATATGGATTGAATAAAGTGCTCCAATGTGGGAGTAAAATGTGTAAATAAATAAATAATACACTGCTGTGACACTTGTTCCACTTGGGACTCTGTCATGACGGTTCTTTGGGAATCATAAGCAAAAATCATTTGAACTTTGAAACACGTATGTAACGCAGCAGCGATGGCGAGACATTGCAGCGTCTCTGACCAGAGAGTATGCGCTTGACCGCGCGAGTGTTGCGAGGAGTTCGCTAGTTGTCGCTATGCAGAGCAGTCGGTCAGTAGTAGTCGTGCAGTGCGGTACGCTAGTAGTCGTCATGCAGAGCGGTCGGTCAGTAGTAGCAGCCCAGTGCGGTTGTGTGATGTAGGCGGTCGGCAACACTGGTCAAGATGCTGAATGAGGTATACTGTTAATTAATATAATCATTAGATAATGTAAAAATTTATTTATTGTAATTAATTTCCAACAAATGCCCCAATAATAATTTTTATTTCAAAAGCATTTTTTCAAAAATTTTATTTTTTATTGAACTAAAGATTTCGTTGCACTTCCCATTTCACTCCACTTTTTTTTAAAGAAAAATTTCAGTAAAATCACCAAAAAAAGGAATATTATTGTTTGCAATCCAGTTCCTCCAAGCCGTGCGCACAAAAAAGAGCAGAAATTTGACATCCAGTTATTCTGAGGTAAGACTTTAATTCTGATTGTTTTACACAGGGCCAAAGACCGATATTTCGGTTTAATTGAATTTTCTTATCACCGAATGGACTTTAATTTTTTGTGAGGAATTTATATTTGAGTCAGATTGCGAATTTCACATTTTTGTTGCCATTGTCAGTACATGTCATTGTGGGCAGGTTACGCTTAGAGCAATGTCCATTAGCATTCATAATTAAATATTGTCATATTTCTTTCTTTCAAATTTTTGTGGGGAGGTTACACTCGGCTCCCATTTCTATTAAGTATTGTCATTTTTTCCTTTTAAATTACGGTGGGGAGGTTACACTTGGCGACACCCAGTCCAGGATCGAATTTCGTTGAGAGTCTTTTGAAGAACAGTCAGATATCTGCTCTTGTTTGCTTAGATATAATTAGGATTTGGCGCAACGCTTTTACTAATTTTGTGACTTTCTTTCTACAGGTCAACGGCAATTCGTTGCTCTGTTGTATTTGTGTGTTGTTTTTGCATTTGTGCTTATTGTTTTGTGAATATTTGTGACTATTGTGAAAATGCCGCGAAAGACTGTGAATAGTGTATCGCGAGGTATTACGAACGAAATTACCGGCTCAAACGACTTTACCGGTAGGACATGTGACACGCAGTGTAATGATGACAATCCTGCGTTCACTAACAATCAGTGCAGTCCAACCACTAGTGATGACTTTTACCCTGATAATGAACAAACGAACTCAATTGTCTCGTCTGTTAATTGGACGACAATTGATGACGCAGAACGCTCTATTGTAATGAGCGCTGCCGAGCTTAACACACCCGATTTGGAAAATTCAAGTAACGTACAGACAAATTTGTCTAGTGAAAATGAACAGTGTACTGAAAGTAGGACGGATTTATTTAATTCCGAAATAATGTCTGACAGTGTACATCCGACTGACAAACTTTTTTCTAAATCTCAGAATAACCAAATGGTTACAGTAAGCGAGAAAGTTCCAGATCCACTATTGAACAGCACAGAGAATAGAAATGCTAATTTTGAATCGGATCCAATTATGGCATTTTTGCGGCAAAATTTCAAACAGTTTAATGAAAAATTTAATAAAAATGACGAAAATTTCAAACAACTTAGCGAACAGGTCAGACAACAGAGGGAAGATAACAAACAAGATAACGAAAATCTCAAACAACAATTTAGTAAACAGACCGAAAATTTTAGACAACTTAATGACCAGGTCAAACAACAAAGTGAAGATTTTAGACAACTTAGGGAAGATAACAAACACTTAAATGAAAAACTTGACAATAATAACGAAAAACTCAAACAACAACTTCATGAAATTTTCGACAACCATTCCAAACAACTTAGAGAAACAATTGATAAAAGTTTCGAACTCACAAACGAAAAACATGACGACCTTAAAGAACAGAACAAACAAATTAGTGAGCAGATTACAGCTGTTACCATACAATGTCAGGACACTAAAATACAATTACGTGAGGATACTAAGGCTTGTGCTAATAACAGTAATAAAGAAGTTGGCACTGTTGCACAAGAATTAAGTAGTACACGTGTAGGCACAACAGAATCACAGATACACGAAATTAATACAGTCACTGAAGAATGCCCTAAAAACGCAGTACAAATTCGCGACGAAGTTAATTTAGAGTCAGTGGAAGTTTCACACACTCAGAATACGGAAATTGTTAATAAAAGTGAACGTCAGAACAACCAAATTGACGAAAGTATTAAAGTAACAGAATTAACAATTATTTCAGTCACCAATATGTCACAGAACCCGCCACGTTGCGAACATTTGTCTGACTCACGCAGCGTGTATAATGTGAATAATTTACAGAGACTACGCGAATTAAAATCCGAAAAGCCACGCGACTTAAAATATGAAAAGCTACGCAACTTGAAATCCGAAATGACACAGACGAACAGATTCACACACAAACCTGAACGTATTCTCAAATTCAGTGACGAGAATGTTGATAATAAGCAGTTTGCATTTGTAAGAAAATGTAAAGAACTTAATAATGACAGAGCACAGATATACGATTTGAACTGTATACGTCAATTTGTTTTTGTACTTTCACCGATATTGCCCGTAATGCAGAAGCTAACTTTGAACCAGATGCGACAATTTATTTTTGTATTTTCATCAGCATTATCTATTATGCAGAAATTGGAATTAACATGGATACAACAATTTGCTTTTGGATTTTTACCGCTATTGCGTGCAACGCAAAAGCTAAAATTTACTTGCAGTGCGTAATAGACCTCAGGGGATTCATTACGCTTTAATGAATATGTGCCGTAGCGAGCATAGGGCCCCGAGCTGTAGTAGTGCTGTTTCATCTTTAGTTTTCTGCACTGCTGCCTTCTCTTCTACTATCCTTTATATCTATCAAAACTGCTCTTTAACTATTGCTCTACCTAGAGTTAAGAAAAATGTCAATGAAAACCGAATATGACAAATATTTTACCGAATGTGACAATTTTCAGTAGGCACTCCAGAATCACGAGAATTTTTAATAACGGATAAAATCGTAATCATCAGTATGTGTAAAATTAACAGCAAACGCATTTTTTTTGTAACAATAGATGTTTTTCACCACAATAGCATGAAAGTCAACCGCTTAGCATACCTAACCAACAATGCAGTCTACAAGGTCAACCAAACTTTAATGTTTCGCCGCGTGCACGTATAGTCCCAGCCCCAACAAATAGTAACGCATGGCAGCAAAGAAATAACCACGTACAGACAACACACTATTTCAACTCGTATCGCAATGCGCCGTATAGAAATTACTATCATGACAGACGTAAAAAAAAAATGATGAGCACAATTATCAGCGTACAATTAATAACAGTCGATCTTATGAGCAGCAACAACATCAGCAACAACATATTATGATGAATGAAACAGATAATAGGTGTCATCGATAGCGTAATACGTCAGTAAGAAATAACAGAGCAGTTCAAACAGTCGAAATGCCACAACATTCTCCAGTAAATAATAACACGTACGATAGATTTTAACCAGATACAGCACAGATTGCATATTACAGTAACGCAAACATTACTTTTGACACGCAGAATTTTGTTCACGAGAATGTTATTTGAAACATGCTCTGTTGAATGCTCCACTTTTATCGCACCCAGATCTTACCAGAAATTTTTCCATTGCCACCGACAGTTCCAACACCGCTTTAGGCGTACATATTTTCCAGGAAATTGAAGAAGATGGTTCAATAGTAATCAAAAACATCGCATTTGCAAGCCGCATTCTGTCACCTGCTGAACGAAATTATTCCGTTACAGAATTGGAAACATTATGTGTTGTATGGGCTTTTACGAGATTTAGGCATCTTCTTTATGGCAGACATATCACCGTTTACACAGACCATAGAGCTATACAATTTTTGCTTTCAGCTAAATTTACTCACGACAGATTAAGTAGATGGAAACTTTATTTACAAGAATTTAATTTTACGATTGTTCACATTCCCGGCACGCAAAATGTTATAGCAGACGCACTATCGCGTTCTCTCAGCAACAATCAGCAAGACGTAGCAACCAACTTCTGCAAAACAAATTTCAGTGTCATGTACATTCAGCAAGTTGCATTTGAAAACTTTATTTCATCGTCATTACAGGACATAGCACAAGAACAAAACAAAGACAATGTGTGGAAAGAAATTAAACACCTTTGGCAAGATAAGAATAATGTTACGATTAGAAACCACTACACTGTACGAAATGACATTCTGTTTCGCCGCTCTCATCCTGACAGCAACAATTGGTTATTATGCATTCCTGACGAACTGGTTAACAAATTAATTTGGTACACTCATTTAAGTTACGCACATTACGGAGCACGAAAATGTTTTCTTATACTGAGACAGAACTGTTATTTTACCAACATGGAGAAACGTATACGACGAGTTTTAGCGTCTTGTAAAATTTGCCAGAAAGCTAAATCAGACACCACTTTACATATTCCTCCATTATATCCCATTATACCTGTTAAATTAAGACATATGGCCGCTGTAGATATTTTTGATCCGATTCCCAGAACTAACAGAGGTTTTTGCTACATATTTGTCGCTGTTGAGCTTACTTCAAAATTTGTTACTTTCACTCCATTACGCAAAGCTACTGCTAAAACTGTTTCGAAAGCATTTGTAAAACATTTTCTATCTCATGTAGGGCATGTAATGAAAGTAATTTCTGACAATGGATCTCAATTTCGTAGTAGCGTATGGACACGCATGTTGCGAGCCAGAAACATTTCTCCGATCTATATATCCAAGTACCACGCTTCTTCGAATCCCTGTGAAAGATTAATGAAAGAAATTGGTAAGCTGTGCCGAATATACTGCCACAAAAGACATATTGATTGGGATACACACATACTCTCATTCCAAGATGTAATTAATTCCATTCCAAATGAATCCACTATGCTATCTCCGACTGTTATACTGAAAAACGTTGAACCACCGAACAAAATTAAAGAATTAGTAAAATTACCCAAATGTAGGCGACTAAGACACCACGAAATAATTGACATTGCGCTGAAGAACATCAAACGTGCCGCAGAGCGCCGGAGAAGACAGCAAAAACAGGTTTGTACACGCCGCGACTTTCACGTTGGACAGAAGATATTAATACGTACACACAATTTATCCAGCAAATTAAAAGGTAAGTGCAGTAAATTTGAACTTCTATATGCAGGTCCATATCGGATTCGCAGCATTCCTCACCCCAATGTTGTACACGTCGAAACTTTGAGAACCAGAAAATCGAAAGGCAATCACCATATCTCAAACATTAAACCGTTTATTGAGTGAAACCACTGTATGATTCAACACACTATGATGCCATTTACTAATGCAGTTATTTCACCTGACTAATTACTGATGATTATCGTATTTTTTCTTGGCAAGTGCCCGGCAAGGTAAGGTTAGCAGGTCGCTTTTCTTGTCGTTACACATCAGACCGTGCATACTTTTCCAGACGAACTTACGTATTTTTATGAATAATTATGCAATTCTATGTAATGACGTATTAATTTTATCAAATTCTCTCTCCATTAAAGTCTTTAATTCTCGCCTCGATTAACTACACTACATACAAGCTGAACACAACGAACGTCACATTTTGTCTTTTTATGTACGATTGTATTCCAGTTTTGTTTGTATGCACTGTGAAATAGTTAAGATATAACACGCACCAGTTGACTTTGACATTTTTTTTTTGCCTTATGACATCTCAACATCGTGACTGTTTTACATTTTTGCTGCTGCATTGTATTATTCTGTGTACATTTTTGCATCTGAACACTGTCAATGTCTTTGACATATTACGTTTTCTGTCATGTTATGCTGTATGGTTAATTGTGTCACCATAAACCAGTCATTATTTAGTGGGTATATGATTTAAATGCAGGACATTAATCTTTGTTCATGAATTTCAGAAAGAAATGATGCGTGTAAGAAATAAATTCAACAGAAATGGGAATTTCACCTACGGAATAAACGAAAGGAGATGCAATAACTTTATGAGGAAGAGTAAATGGATCAGGATTAACAAACATTAACAAGAATATACTATACTCATCGTGGAATAGCAGTCTTAACTAATTTTTTCTTTCAGAATACAAGGTGATTGATGCAGGCTGTCAGACTGAACTACACATCTTAGTTTTAGTGATGAAATATGCTAGAGATAAGGAATAGTTGTATAATGAGTAATGAAGTGATTTTTTGCAGATGATAATGAATACTGATGAATAATGATGAAGGATATGCTGTTATGAATAATGAAGTTTTTCTTTACAGGTGATGATGATAATGAAGTTATGATAATATGGATAATGAAGTAATGAATAATGAAGTTTTTTCTTTACAGATGAGGATAATAATGATGAAGAATATGCTATTATGAATAATGAAGTTTTTCTTTACAGGTGATGATAATAGTGAAGTTATGATGATATGGATACTGAAGTTTTCTTTACAGATGAGGATAATGTTGAAGTTATGTATTTATGCTATGTAGTTATTTAAGTATTTGTTGCAGTTTGCTTTGACAGCAGGTGTTACATTGCATAGTAGGATGACAGAAAGTTTTGGAAAGGACAGCTATGGAACACATTTTTTATACACATTTCACTACCTGTTAATTCGAAGTTCACTACTTTTCAGCATAGTGTGCGTTTCTTCTTTCAGGTTAATAATCCATTTTGTATTTTTTGCAGGAGAAGCTTTTCATGATACTTACTACACCAGTTACTTATTATACCGGTTCTAGTACTTGCATTTTTATTTTTTACCCATTTGTGTTTATCATTTATAAATGTGATCACATATGCTGCCTTGTTGCATGACCTTGCTACAGCTGACTCATGACGAATGACGTTACTTATCCTCATTTGCAGCAACAGGTCAAAAGCAAATAGTGTTATGTCTCAGCAATTAATTATCGATCCCAACGCAATGCATTGCTAACAAAAAAAAAAAAAAAATGTATTACCAGTCCCACATAATGTCACTAGTTTATGATAATTCTGAGTAATGCTGATTGGCTCTGAATAGTATGTCACTTGAGTAATGACCTCTTAATGAGACAAAAAAAAGCATGATTATTAATGCTATGACTGTAATTAACTGATTTTTAATAATGACTTTGTAATGATCTGAATACTACTGAAGGAGAAACACTGTTTATTGTAATGAGACTACTTATAATGCCTGTGATTATTAATGCTTTGATTGTAATTAGCTGATTTTTAATAATGACTTTGTAATGATCTGAATACTACTGAATGAGGAACACTGTTTATTGTAATGAGACTACTTATAATGCCCATGATTATTAACGCTATGACTGTAATTAACTGATTTTTAATAATGACTTTGTAATGATCTGAATAATACTGAATGATGAACTATGTTTTATTCTATTCAATACTTGCTGGCCACTGAGTGCCAATAATTAATGTCACTCGATGAATTGTTATTAATTATGCCATTAATTAGCTCTTGTTTTCAATGTTCATACTTTGTATTTGGAAATGAATGTGACTGTTTAATAATGCTTTGTAATTAGGAGAAGGCTAATAATTCTTACTATATTCAAATGACAGATGATTAATTAACTGACAAATGATTAATTAACTATGCCATACTTTATAACTGGAAAGGAATGTGACTGTATAATAATGCTTTGTAATTAGGAAAAGGCTAATGATTCTTACTATATTGGAATGACAAATGATTAATTAACTGTAATTAGGAAGAGGCTAATGATTATTATTGGAATGACAAATGATTAATTAACTGACAAATAATTAATTAACTATGCTATACTTTGTAACTGAAAAGAATGCGATTATTTCATAATGCTTTGTAACTAGGAAAAGAAGGCTACTGATTCTATGTAAAACAATTAATGAACATTTTTCTGTAATACTACATACTTGGTACAGAAATGTTCAATAACTGGGCTATGAATGCCACAAACTACTAATTAAGTCTGTAATTGTCAATATTATGTGACTTGATGTCCTTCACCTCATGAGCTAACTACCCTGAATTACTGCAATGTCCATTTGTCCTGTCTATCCTAGTGATCATGGAGCACTATATTTGGTTTTGCACTAATTCTACGTTGGTGTGCCTTGTAAGAGCGTGGTGTTGACACGACATGCTGTCCACCACCGTGAGCGATTAAGACATTATTATGGTCCCACTGTTTGGTGTACCTAATGTACTGCCAAAATGAAAACATGGAACATTACTACGACAATTCAGTGTCTTGGCTACACTGATAAATTCTGATGGGAAAAGAACTTCAAGTTGTGTCACTTGGTGTTGTACTTCTGTGGAAAGATATGGACTTTCAGAACAGCTGTGTGCAATCTAAAGTGCTACAACCATGATGCAATCCTTCCCTTTCCTATCCTAATTCTTGTCACATAAGGAAAATAATTTTTTTGGTTAACAGCATTTATGTTCGTGGGTTATACATTTTTTTCGGTTCGCTGAACTCCAGTGTGAGTACACTTATGTCACTGGTCGACATGATTTTTTTTGCCATTATGTTTATTTGTTGTGAAAATGCTAAAGACATTTCTTCAGTGCGTGTGCACTTTGGACATGATTTTTTTTTTTGCCATTATGTTTATTTGTTGTGAAAATGCTAAAGACATTTTTCAGTGTGTGTGCACTTTGGACATGATTTTTCTGCTATTATGTTTATTTATTGCGAAAATGCTAAAGACATTTTTTTCGATTTGTTCTGAAGTACAGTATATGTACACTCTTGTCTTTTATATTGTATATACATTTTTTATTTTAATGATATGTTCTGAATTACAGTGCATGTGCACTTATGATAGGTGTTAATATGTTTTCTACTGAACTTCAGTGCATGTGCACTTTTCTCATTTTTCAATATGATTTGTACTATTCTGTATGTTCAATACTTCAATGCGTATGCACTTATGTCATTTGTTACTAATTGTATATACATTTCATCATTTACTGATATGTTCTCAACTGCAGTGCATGTGCACTCATGTCACTTGTCAACATAATATTTTTTGCCAATCTGTTCATTTGTTCTAAATATGCCAATGAATTTTTTTCAGTGCCTGTGCACTTTGTTATCTATCAAATAATTTGTATATACATTTTTCTGATTTGTTACTATGTTTTGTACTCACATTTTGTCTTTGTCTGATATATTTTGTACTTAGTGCGTGTGCACAACATTTACTTTATGTACTACATCTAATTATTCTGTAAATTGTAGAAGTTTATTAGTTAATTAAAAATTTTGCCGCGATTGGCAAGTCCAAATGACTCACCATCGCTGCCAAATTTTTGTCCCCCCAGTGGAGGGTTATGAAACACGTATGTAACGCAGCAGCGATGGCGAGACATTGCAGCGTCTCTGACCAGAGAGTATGCGCTTGACCGCGCGAGTGTTGCGAGGAGTTCGCTAGTTGTCGCTATGCAGAGCAGTCGGTCAGTAGTAGTCGTGCAGTGCAGCACGCTAGTAGTCGTCATGCAGAGCGGTCGGTCAGTAGTAGCAGCCCACTGCGGTTGTGTGATGTAGGCGGTCGGCAACACTGGTCAAGATGCTGAATGAGGTATACTGTTAATTAATATAATCATTAGATAATGTAAAAATTTATTTATTGTAATTAATTTCCAACAAATGCCCCAATAATAATTTTTATTTCAAAAGCATTTTTTCAAAAATTTTATTTTTTATTGAACTAAAGATTTCGTTGCACTTCCCATTTCACTCCACTTTTTTTTAAAGAAAAATTTCAGTAAAATCACCAAAAAAAGGAATATTATTGTTTGCAATCCAGTTCCTCCAAGCCGTGCGCACAAAAAAGAGCAGAAATTTGACATCCAGTTATTCTGAGGTAAGACTTTAATTCTGATTGTTTTACACAGGGCCAAAGACCGATATTTCGGTTTAATTGAATTTTCTTATCACTGAATGGACTTTAATTTTTTGTGAGGAATTTATATTTGAGTCAGATTGCGAATTTCACATTTTTGTTGCCATTGTCAGTACATGTCATTGTGGGCAGGTTACGCTTAGAGCAATGTCCATTAGCATTCATAATTAAATATTGTCATATTTCTTTCTTTCAAATTTTTGTGGGGAGGTTACACTCGGCTCCCATTTCTATTAAGTATTGTCATTTTTTCCTTTTAAATTACGGTGGGGAGGTTACAACTTTGACTGAGAGCGTCGAATTTTTTTTGGACTTGGAGAATCTGAAGTTCGCGCCACTCATTGGACTGTGATATCAACTCCAGTTCTATGCCACTAATCCATGTTTCATTAATAGCTACAATTGGACACAAGACTCCTTGACCTTCACGGTCGAATCGATGTTTGAGGAAGGTTGCAATTTGCAGGCGTTTCTCCTTCTCTTCAGCAGTCACACAAGTTGGGACCCATCTCGCAGAAATTTGTCTCTTCTTCAAATCATTTGTTAGAATCCAGAATGCTGATGTAGGGGGAATTCCCGAGGCTTCAGATAGTTCCTCACAACTCGCACTACTATCTTCCTAGAGAGTATCTGCCATAAGTTTCACGTTTCGTTCATCTGTTGACGTTTATTGCCTTCCTGGTCTTGGAATACTGTCTATGCTCGTGCGACCACCACGGAAACCATTAACCCAACGTGAAACTGCGCTACGGCCCACTGTAAACTCACCACAAATTTCACTTAACGCACTGTGGATTTCTGTAGGGTTTTGCCACCTAAAGTTTCGAACTTGATGTGCGACCTCTGGTCTTTAACAGTACCGGAGACCCCTGCAGAGGCCGTTTCTACACCTGGCCAATTTTATATTACCCACAGCGAAAAAACGAAAACATGTGCTTTTTCCCCAAGCTCCTAACTACATCTGAAGTAATTTTCGTTGTTGTTACATCAAACAATCCACAGTAATACCAGCCTGTGCATTATTTATTAAATGCCCCCCTTGCAACAAATAAACTGAGGACGTAATGCACTCTGAGGTGAAGGGTTAAGCACAAGAGAGGAAGTCGTGGCGTGCCGCTGTAATGTGGCCATTTTTCTATGAAACTGTCGACTAACGTGTTTCAGAGCACAATATGCAAATTCCATTGATGAAATAGTCGTTCAGTTACACAGCTCTGTAGTTGCAGACCGCTGTCAACAACATCAGTGACTGTCAAAGCAGACACCGAATTCTTTACAAGAGGCTTTACAGAAAAATAAGAGATCTATAGCCAGGTATGGCTTTGGCGTGAGGCTTATGTAACTTTGTTACAACGCCTCGGAATAACGCTGTGGTTAAACTTCCGGACTGCTGCCTTCACAGTGGGACACACTGTATTTTTCTGGAGAGTCCCCGCGCTGTGGCTGCATGCAGAGTTTTATGTTCGTCAATTTTACAATCATGTCATGGAATGGGAGAAGCCTCCTGGTTCCACCTGCCCGCCTCTGAGCCGTTGGTTGAAGTATAATGAGACAGAAAAGAGTAGGAGATAGTGTAATGCCGAAACTTCCTGGCAGATTAAAACTGAGTGCTGCATCGAAAATCGAACTTGGGACCTTCACCTTTCAGGGGCAAGTGCCCTAGCACTGAGCTACTCAAGGCTATGGTAAAGCAATGTCTTCGCAATATACCGTATTCCTTGAGTGCAAGTTCTACAAGTTTCGCAGGAGAGCTTCTTTGAAGTCTGGAAGATAGGAGACGAGGTAGTGACGGAAGTAAAGCTGTAAGGAGAGATCCTGAGTTGTGCTTGGATAGCTCAGTGGTAGAGCATTCGCCGGCCAAAAGCGAAGGTCTCGAGTTCGAGTTTCGGTCCGGTACACAGTTTTAATCTGCCAGGAATTTCCATATCAGCGCACACTCGGCTACAGAGTGGAAATCTCATTATGGTTTTATTCTGCTGGGAATTGTTAATGCATCATAACTCAGGATCTCCGTGCTCATTGGCGATTTCCAGCTCCAGCAGAAATACAGCCGAGTTATGGAGGTCTTTTTGAGCTAAGACTTCGCTATAGGCATTTGTAGAGACTTCAGGTTCGCCGCTAGAAAGATGTCTGTACAAAAGCACTAAATACAAAGAGAGCACTGAAATCACATGCTCCAGCCGTTGTTGCACCAGACGCTTTGTTTACGCGACGATAGTTTGGTAAGATGGACATCGTCGCTCGCATCAACATCTTTCGGCCACTAAGTTAACTCGGTCCCGTCAGTAGCCGAGTACACGTTGTTAAAATCACGTTTTCAACTTGTTGCTCTCAGTGCACATTTTCGAAATACTACAGTGTTTGCTTCTATCATTCCATGTACTTTCTATATCTAATTAACAACTTAAACAGTCACTCATCCTGTGCGCGAATTACTATCTTAACTGCATTTTACCCTCCCTACCAGCCCGAGCCAAGGTTGTTTCTTAGCGTTGTAATCCCGTGTCAGCTTGTCAATGGCTGCTTATAAATGTCAGTGGGTAAATCTCACTTCTGGAGATAATAAATAGGTAACAGTGACCATTTGTTTCCATTATAGCTAGACGCTCCCTACTCCCATTAATAGTCTATGTGGTACCAATTTCTTTCATGCTTAATTGGGATGCCCCTAGTCATATGTCTGCCCCTATATCTCAGTGGTAAGTGCGGCGGTCTGTCACACCAAGGGGCCCGGGTTCGATTCCCGGCTGGGTCAGAGATTTTCTCCGCTCAGGGACTGGGTGCTGTGTTGTCCTCATCATCATTTCATCATCATCAGTGGAAGGCAACGGGAAACCACCACTGGAATCACTTCCCTAGACACTCATGCGGTGGACCTCTCGGACGAGGCTTCCCCCGTGACAAGACCTGCCGTAAGCCAGAATACAAAATCTCTCTAGTAATATTCACTTACATAAGCTGAAGCTCCAAAGAAACTGGTATAGGCATACGTATTCAAATTCAGAGATATGTAAAGAGGCACAGTACGGCGCTGCGGTCACCTATGTAAGACAACAAGTGTCTAGTGCAGTTGATAGATCGGTTACTGCTGCTACAATGCCAGATTATCAATATTTAAGTGAGTTTGAACGTGGTGTTATAGATGGCGCACGAGCGATGGAACACAGCATCTCCGAGGTAGCGATGAAGTGAGAATTTTCCCGTACTATCATTTCACGAGTGTACCGTGAATATCAGGAATCCGGCAAAGCATCAAATCTCGTGTCATCACTGCGGCTGGAAGAAGATCCTGTAATAACGGGACCAACAACTACTGAAGAGAATCGCTTAACTTGACAGAAGTGCAACCCTTCCGCAAACTGCTGCAGATTTCAGTGTTGGGCCACCAACAAGTGTCAGCGTGTCAATCATTCAACAAAACATCACCAACATGAGCTTTTGGAGCCGAAGGCCCACTCGTGTATCCTTGATGACTGGATGACACAAAGCTTTACACCTCGCCCGTCAACACCGACGTTGGACTGTTGATGACTGGAGACATCCAGGCTGGTCGAACATGTGGCGTTTCTGATTGTATCTAGCTTGTGGGAGGAAGTAACATGTTGTCCTACTCTTCCCGGAACATACTTCCTCGGAATTTCAATGATAAACCACTCCGTAATGCACAATGTCACTTTTGTAGTGTCTGGCATTGGAGTTACCTGAGCATCTCTGCAACGCTCTCGTGCCAACTAAATGACCCTGAGATGAAATGCACTGCTCTTTATCGGATCTTCTCTAGCAGTTTTATTAGTCCTATCTGGTATTGGTCCCAGAGTGAAGAGCAATGCTCAAGAATTCGTCGAGCTAGTGTTTTGTTGGCCACTTATTTCGTCGATGCGTTTTATTTCCTTTATGTTCTTCCTGTGAATTTGAGTGAGGCACCTGCTAATCCTACCGTTTGTTTCATATGGTCATTCCACTTAAGGACGCTCTGGATGGTCACTCGGGTCACTCGTAGATATTTTATTGTAGATACTGTTTCCATCAAATTGTCGTCAATGGTGTAGTTGTACAGTAGTGGATTTCTTTTTCTGTGTATGCGCAATATGTTACATTTATTTGCTTTGAGGGTCAACTGCCATTCCACAAACAATCATCAGTCCTCCGCAGGTCCTTATGCAAATCTCTTCAGCCGTCTTGCGTTGCTGCCATCTTGTAGATAACCACATCATGTGCGAATAGCCTTATGGAGTTCCCGAAATTTTCTACTGTATCATTTATAAATGTTGTAAACACTAACGGACCTATAACACTGCCTTGCGGTACTCCTGAAATTACATGTACACCTGTCAATTTTGTTCCGTTAGGAGTGACGTGCTGAGTTCCCTCTGCAAGGAAGTCTTGAATTCCATTGCAAATCTGGTCCGATATTCGGTAAGCTCGTAGATTTTTCAGTAAATGGCATTGAGGGACTGTGTCACACATCTCCCTTAAGTCTAAGAACACAGCAACCAGAGCGCCGATATCTACTGTACTATGGATCTCATGGAGGAACAGAGTGAGCTGAGAGTTTCGCAAGATATCTGCTTGCAGAATCCTTGCTGTGGTTTCCGTAATATATATCTACATGTAGATCATTTCCCGCTTTGTAGTTTGGCATCAATAAAATATTTTTGTATTCAGTGAAGAAAATTGGTGATTGAAATTTCATGAAAAATTTCTCTGCAGTGAAAACATGTTAATTAGGAACAACAGATGTGAGTACAACAAGAAGTAAGTAATTTTATCCTTAACTTAAGAAACTACAGTATCCAGTTGTCTATCGAAAATGTACATTGATGGCTAGTTCAGAATAGGTGAGGAAAACTTAACTGAATAAATTAAATTTGTTCTACTTGCCCTGGTTGTTAACAAATTCTAACGTTATGTATATGGATTACAATCCTGACAAAAATAAAACGAAAAAGGAATCTTATGTCCAGGCTAAGATTGATTCTTTAAGTGATTTTTATGCAGTTTCTCACATGAATAGTAAATGTATTATGTTATACATAAAGCATTCAAAATTCGCAGCAGATTCCTGAATGATGGCTGTTAAGGAATCTGAAGGTGTGATGAATATGTGCAACACGTTCGTAGTAGATCGGTGGGGTAGTTGGACTTCACATGTTTCAATAAGATTTCTAAACCATTTACTGATGAATGCCTTTATGATACCTGAACTTGGGCAGGAGTTCTTCGCGCTGGTCGCAATAGGCAGCCTTAGGAGATGCGGTGTGCATGCATATGGTCTTGGAGAAATTCTTCAAGCCTGCTAGGACATTGAAATATAGTCCACCATAGAATACCAGCTCCGACAATTGTTGCACTTAGAGTTACTCGAGGTTGTGAGAAGTTCGGTTTTATGAAGACCACTCTGAAACATTTCGGCTGCAGTTTGAACTTTGAGCATTCCATATAAAATGGTAAATGGTGGAAAAATCAGCACTTGTGAAGAGTACGTTACAGATCACCCCATACACCTATATGTTCCAGCAAAAATTGTAATAAAATGGCACCAAAAGTGTAACAAAATGCCCCAAACTGTTAACAGGACGACTGACCTTAGTGCTGTTTCTAACAACCCTACCACAACAAAGGTCAGAATTTAATAACGATTGTGGTGTTGCTCACGCTGCTAAATACTGCATTTTCGGGCAACAACAGTCATATTATGTGGGAGGTGTCATTAGAGCACAGTTAATAGTCATTTCATGTAATAATCAAAAAAACTAGGCACTCATCTTTTTGTGTTTCCCACGCTGGTCTCGTCGTAAAATCATGGCTCAATCGTTGAAAATCTAGGTGGTTATGATTCCAAGCTCGGATGCAAAAAGGCCTAGGTTTTATCGTGCTATAGTCAAATGTATTGTAGATGCGCTTCACAAACCATTCTTGAAGATTACACTTTTGCTGGACAATGGTGATGTAAAAAAATAATCAGCACTCCGAATTTAAGTTACACTTCCATTTAACTGCTTTTATTGCAATATCACGTATCACACAAAACATCACTTCACAATACAAAACATACTTGAAAACATCTTCCTCACATATTATTAGCCAACTATAATATGCGTCTTTCCAACATGACGTCCAAGACTTGACTTTTTCAAGGTCCGACTCTCCAACAACTCAACAACTAACTAACAACCGCTTACGCGCCCAAAAATCAGAGTTACAAGTACGTCAAAGATCATAGTGACAAAAGAAAGAATACCCATAAGAATAATATCATTGCAATATAAACATATCGATGTATCACAAATGAAATCAAATCTGAATGTTGTCTCAGAAATACGTTAAGTAGTTAACAGAAACACAGTAGAATATTACTGGTACCGAGAGGTTCAGGTGAGGTACCATAATGGTCACGTAATTCAAGTACCATTACAAGTTGACATGGTGAGCAACGCAAGATGGCATTCTTGAGGACACTGGTGGAGTCTACATGGTCCCATGTTTAGAATTCGACATAGCATTCCATGTGATGATCCATGATGTCATCAATGATGTCTGAATCCAATTTGAATCCAGGCTGGTGGACCTGGGGATATGGGCACGGCCTACAAGACTGACAGTCCAAAATAGTTATTCCAACTCGGAAACATCGCAGCACTTGAAAAAGGACCATACTTAGGTAAATGGCTCAGGATAAAATATAGGTTTCAACAACGTCTTAACCAAACATCATTATCATGTGGACAAGAAGCCAAATAACTGGTACAAGCAATTTTACAATACTTAGCTGATTATTTGAGACGCAGATGGTGGCTGTGGCGATCTTCTGTGGCTATTAAAATAGGAAGCAAAGTCGTCATGGTTTTCGCTGAATAACAAGCTTTGAAAACTCTCTTCTTAGCGTAGGATTCTCGTTGTCCATAGTTAACCCATGTATGGCATGACTAATAACCCAAAATTATTCGTCATCCGAGGCTACAATGAATAATCGTGCCGCTCTTGTTGCTTCATTCGGGACATTTGAGAGAAGTTTGCGTACTAGCCACCAACTCTGTCGTGCCGCAAAAGAGCCTTGTAGTTCGACCGTCAAATCCATCTTTTCTATTCCCGCCTAGCCACTTTCGTTGCGGAGGGAATTCCCCAGGTTTTACGTTATTAAAAATCACCTTCACTATGCATGAGCCAATACCACAAGTATGGTTTTAATATTCCAGAATTTTTGCACAACATTGTTTTTGAAATTACATACATACATTAATTATAATGCAAAAAATTATTAACATAACATTTACATAGACATTACATCAAAGAAATGATGATATAGATGCCACCTTAAGTTGAAGCAGATAAAAAAGTTATATGAGATAAGGACAGGTAATATAACTACTAGTGTTGAAGGTTGGATAAAGACAAGCTTCATGACGCAATTATAAGTCTATGAAATAAACTCTCTTCCTTGACCGTGGTTTGATTGGTTGAATGGGTCCTCGTACTGTGCCCATTTACCGTGTGCTATGTTTAATAGCTTATTGTCTGACTGCATTTAAAAAATAGAATTTTGCTATTACATGCTGCTTTTAAAAAGAATGGTTCAAGTGGCTCTGAGCACTATGGGACTTAACTTCTGAAGTCATCAGTCCCCTAGAACTTAGAACTACTTAAACCTAACTAACCTAAGGACATCACACACATCCATGCCCGAGGCAGGACTCGAACCTGCGACCGTAGCGGTCGCGCGGTTCCAGACTGTAGCGCCTAGAACCGCTCGGCCACCCAGGCCGGCGCTGCTTTTAAGGTGTGTTAAAGGTGTCTTTTAGTGATTTATATTTTACAAAATATTTGAATCGTTGCTGTGATTTATTAAAAGCTGCTGTCAGTTACTGCAACATGGAACCATCGACTTATTAAATCACGACAGTGATCGTTTGTACACTGTTCTGGTACTGGACTGTTATCGCTAGTGTTTGCTTTCCTAAACTCAAATGAACAGCTGAGTAATTATTGCAACACCATTTGGTTGATGTCGTGTACTGTAATTTCAACCTCTGTTTTATAGAAATGTAGACTTTCTTGTGGTGAACAGGATATTCTTTACTAACAACGGCTACAATCAGACCAATTATTCGTTCACTCCAATTCTCGAGTTCCGGCGGATTTTATCCTTGATAGTATGGTCTTGAAAATAACAATTACGTTCTAGTTGTTAGAAGTAAGTTCGTTTCTTGTCTCAGAAGTCACCTGTAGCACTCTACAAGCAGACTGTTGATATTACTGAAGGGGTCCGCTGTCGACCTGTTATGGGACCTGCAGGAGTGTTGTACCAGTCCCTTGCAACAGGTGACTGAACAGTCTTTTAATTAATGATGCTTTCGCTTACAGCTATTTAGTTAACTTAAAGACTCTGTAATAAAGTGCTTTGAATTGAAGACTTCTTGCCTCTGGATTATGTTCCTAGAACTCCCTAGTTTGAACGTAATTTATCCTTCCTCTTGTGTTTAATTTATGATCCCCTGACGCTGCATTTTAGTTGCTTGAAGTTTAATTCTAAACTGATAGAGATACACGGCTTAGTCTCAAGGAGGTCTTAAAATTTTGTTATTGAACGGAAGAGGGCATTAAACAAAAATCTGGAGAATAATTTTAGAGCGAGAACGTGAGGTAAATGGTGAGCTGTAACACTGATGGAATTATCTCGCTAAGCGACTGTTTTGGGGGATCCAGGATAAGTGATGAAATGTTCACAGCAACAGGTAGGCATAGTGTGACTGCCTTTAATCCTCTGACAAGCAAGTGGTGCACTTCGTTAGGTAGCAAAATCGTACTCAAAAGAATTGAGACCACACAAAATCCAAATTGCCACTGAAGTCGGGTAAACTAAAGAGTCGAAGAGTACAAATACTAGATCCTCTCTACATGTCAATTATTTTGACACATGAGAGATTAGCGGAACTGAGACCAGGTCTGCATCTCTCTGTTATTTCCGCAGCGGTAGCGAAGGCACATGAAGGAATAAGGAGCATTTTCTAGGAAAGGTACTTTCTTCATTGATGGTACTACAGTCATATAGTTATTGGATGAGTTAGGCATTTTTCCCACTCAGGATGATGTTTATTTCAGCTCTTATTTCGTTTCAAAACCGGTTCCGGCTTCTCAAGCTAAGATATTTTTGTACATTTCCCACCTTGTATGAAGGAAGTAGTTGCGAAAATTTTGTTACCATTTGAACAGACTTGCCATTTGCCAGTCACGAGAAGTTGTTCTAACTGAACATCTTATGTACTGAGAAGACGTACTTATATATTTAATGGAGCCGTAGATCCCCCCAAGTATGAAATATACTTCATGCCAATATTTACTACTAAAACAACTGAATCACAATTTCAATTTTTTCCGCTGAAGCCAAATTACACTCATGCAAATCGTATGATAATAGTTTCTTTAAATTGTTTGATTCTCCCTTTTAAGTTTGTGCTGAACAGGACTACGGCGGAATGGTGTACTCTGAACAAACAAGTCTTTCTTCAGTGGAACTGACATTAGAAATATTGATGACATCCAACACAGATTGCAAAAACATCCTTGTATGAACCTAAGGCAACCAAATGGAATCTGTTTTTACAGATATTTTATTAAATGCAGTTCAATATTACACATACACTTTTTCAGGAATAAACCTTTACATGTGATATTCAAGTCAGAAGAGACAGAAATGAGGGCTTATCGAATGGAAGATGACAGTACATCACGCAGGGTGGCGAGTTTTCACCTGATTATTTCGGGAGTACCCAAAGTAGAGCTGCACCTAGGGCGCCGGCGTCCCTAGGATGGGCATTTGGGGTGGGGTGGGGGGGGGGGGGGAGGGGATAGCATGGGCGGGGTGAGGTGCGCGCAAGAAGGGGCACTTGCCCAGGTCCCCGGGGAATGCGGAGAACAGAGTTTTTATTCATTACAGAATTCTCAAAAGCTTCTGGAAGTCGTTTTCGTGAGTCAGAAAAACCTCCATCATCGCCGAATCATTTTCGACCATGTCCCCTACTCGACAT
This sequence comes from Schistocerca piceifrons, assembly GCF_021461385.2. Classification (NCBI taxonomy): domain Eukaryota; kingdom Metazoa; phylum Arthropoda; class Insecta; order Orthoptera; family Acrididae; genus Schistocerca; species Schistocerca piceifrons. The sequence continues at coordinate 177,267,203 of NC_060141.1, read as the reverse complement.
GTGAAAAGTCCCTACGTTCACCTTGAAAGTCCCTATGGTCGTAAACATTCTAAACCGATGACCAGAAAAGAGCTTATTTGGGAACTTATTGCTGTTAGTCTCTACACCAAGTGCGGCTGTACAAAATTTTGTGCCTCCTATTAAAGGCGCCAACAGATTCAGCGAAATGGAAAGTGTTTCTTTTGGAAATGACGCACTATTTCCTGTGATTCTCCATTGGAGATGTCTAAAAAGGAAAGAGCCATTTTTAGTTTTAATTTTTTATATACAAATTTTTAATTTTATATTTCCCGTTATCTAAGGCTGTGAGCCACAGGGTGCTTGAGTGGCGCAGGGATGTGAGTAAGGGTGCGGCGAAGAACAGATGTTCCGCATCATGCAAAGAAACAAAGTTAGCTTCCAGTTGCAAATTTTTTATGTCTTCAAATGACTAGTTTCAGGGTTTCACAAAGTCCCAGTCTTCAGGTATACCGCGTATTCGGAAAAATAAAAATTAGCATCTGGAAGCTCTATGTCAGTAAAACGAAATATTTCCAAGATAAGAGCAGAAATCAGTACCACTATCAAGATTCTCATGATATTCCGAAATCCTGATAACGTACGCAGCTCGTGATTCTTCAGGAAACGTGGTGTGATTGATATGACGCACGCAGGTACCAATATTTCATAAATGCGCGTTACAGAGTCATTCATGCACGTATGTGGTAGACTGTTAGTCTCATTACGTGAGGCAAATATCAGCTCAACAGCTGCTTCTTGTAAATTATTTTCTCACACCATCAGTTTTGAGTCCCCTAGCGCATCTTACGCGCTAACGTACAGCTTGTGGTAAAGCAGCAGAGACTTGATAAAGTAAAGGTCTGTCCACATGATGCATCGTTCCCCGTCCGCCATCTCTGACGCGCGGGAACAAATGGGCGAGCACTGAAATTACAGTACTGGCCATTAAAATTGCTACACAAAGAATAAATGCAGATGATAAACGGTTATTCATTCGACAAATATATTATACTAGAACTGACATGTGATTACATTTTCACTCAATTTGGGTGCATAGATCCTGAGAAATCAGTACCCAGAACAACCACCTCTGACTGTAATAACGGCCTTGATACGCCTGGGCATTGAGTCAAACAAAGCTTGGATGGCGTGTACAGGTACAGCTGCCCATGCAGCTTCAACACGATACCACAGTTCATCAAGAGTAGTGGCTGGCGTATTGTGACGAGACAGTTGCTCGGCTACCATTGACCAGACGTTTTCAACTGGCGAGAGATCTGGAGAATGTGCTGGCCAGGGCAGCAGTCGAACATTTTCTGCATCCGGAAAAGCCAGTACAGGACCTGCAACATGCGGTCGTGCATTATCCTGCTGAAATGTAGGGTTTCGAAGGGATCGAATGAAGGGTAGACCAACGGGTCGTAACACATCTGAAATGTAACGTCCACTGTTCAAAGTGCCGTCAACGTGAACAAGAGGTGACCGAGACGTGTAACCATGGGCACCCCACACCATCACGCCGGGTGATACGCCAGTATGGCAATGACGAATACACGCTTCCAGTGTGCGTTCACCGCGATGTCACCAAACACGGATGCGACCGTCATGATGCTGTAGACAGAACCTGGATTGATCCGAAAAAATGACGTTTTGCCATTCGTGCACCCAGGTTCGTTGTTGAGTACACCATCATAGGTGCTCCTGTCTGTGATGCAGCGTCAAGGGAAACCGCAGCCATGGTCTCCGAGCTGATAGTCCATGCTTCTGCAAACGTCATTGAACTGTGCGTGCAGATGGTTGTTGTCTTGCAAACGTCCCCTGTTATGCTAACAGTCATTGTATCTCAATCAACGCGAGCAGCAATGTCGCGATACGATAAACCGCAATCTTGATAGGCTACAATCCGACCTTTATTAAAGTCGGAAACGTGAAAGTACGCATTTCTCCTCCTTACACGAGGCATCACAACAACGTTTCACCAGGCAACGCCGGTGAAGTGCTGTTTGTTTATGAGAAATCGGTTAGAAACTTTCCTGATTTCAGCACGTTATAGGTGTCTCCACCGTCGCCAACCTTGTGTGAATGCTTTGAAAAGCTAATCATTTGCATATCACAGCGTCTGTAGCACGTCATCTTCGTGGTGTAGCAATTTTAATGGCCAGTAGTGTAGTAGGGAGGACACAGGCTTGCACGTTCTCGTGTCCAGACGTTGCCTTACTGTGCAAGCGGTCTGCTATGCATCTATTACTTCACCCAGCAATTTGTGCTGCGCGTATTGCGGTTAACAAACCAACAAACACCGCCCAAGCAGGCCTCGGAGGCCCAGCGGGACCGACCGGCCGCCGTGTCATCCCCAGCCATTAGGTGTCACCACATGTGGATGCGGAGCTCTCCTGGCCGCTGTCAGTTTTCGTGACCGATGCCGCTCCTTCTCAATCAGGTGGCTCCTCGATTGACTTCACAAGGGTTGAGTGCACCCCGCTTGTTAACAGCACTCGGCAGACCCGGACAGTAACCCATCCATCTGCTAGGGCAAGCCCGACAGCACTTTGCTTCGGTGATCTGACGGAAATCGGCTTTACCACTGCGGCAAGGCCGTTGGCTTATTGCGATGAAAGGCGACAGAAAACGTAAAACACAAGACGATTGTGGGTAAAATAGTATCTGAATAGCAGAGGTACCAGAAATACAGTGACTCTGACGTTTTGTTTGCATATTTCAGGTAAATTTTGTCATAGCGAGATCTAAGAATTTCTGCTTTGGAAACGGTAACGATAAGGCTTACTTCCGTGCGAAATCTGTGCCTTAGGTGGCTGCAGCTTGTCGGCACAATGAGCGGTAAACAACACGCACGTAAACCTTCCAGACAGTGACTAAAATACATCCGTTACGTTCCTCGTTTCGCTCCTAAAGTGGGCCCGTGTAGGTCACCTTCCCGTACGCAGCTGTGACAGACATACACTCCTGGCCACTAAAATTGCTACACCACGAAGATGACGCGCTACAGACGCGAAATTTAACCGACAGGAATAAGATGCTGTGATATGCAAATGATTAGTTTTTCAGAGAATTCACACAAGGTTGGCGACGGTGGCGACACCTACAACGTGCTGACATGAGCTAAGTTTCCAACCGATTTCTCAAACGAAAACAGCAGTTGACCGGCGTTGCCTGGTGAAATGTTGTTGTGATGCCTCGTGTAAGGAGGAGAAGTGCGTACCATCACGTTTTCAACTTTGATAAAGGTCGGATTGTAGCCTATCGCGACTGCGGATTATCGTATCGCGACATTGCTGCTCGCGTTGGTTGAGATCCAGTGACAGTTAGCAGAATATGGAATCGGTGAGTTCAGGTAGGATAATACGGAACGCAGTGCTAGATGCCAACGGCCTCGTATCACTAGCAGTCGAGATGACAGGCATCTTACCCGCATGGCTGCAACGGATCGTGCAGCCACGTCTCGATCCCTGAGTCAACAGATGGGGACGTTTACAAGACAACAACCATCTGTACGAACAGTTCGACGACGTTTGCAGCAGCATGGACTGTCAGCTCGGAGACCATGGCTGAAGTTACCCTTGGCGCAGCATCAAAGACGGAGCGCCTGCGATGGTGTACTCAACGACGAACCTGGGTGCACGAATGGCGAAACGTCATTTTTTCGGATCAATCCAGGTTCTGTTTACAGCATCATGATGGTCGCATCCGTGTTTGGCGACATCGCGGTGAAAGCACATTGGAAGTGTGTATTCGTCATCGCCATACTGGCGTATCACCCGGCGTTATGGCATGTGGTGCCATTGGTTACTCGTCTCAGTCACCTGTTGTTCTCACTGACGGCACTTTGAACAGTGGACGTTACATTTCAGATGTGTTACGACCCGTGGGTCTGCCCTTCATTCGATCCCTGCGAAACCCTACACTTCAGAAGGATAATACACGGCCGCATGTTGCACGTCCTGTACGGGCCTTTCTGGATACAGAAAATGTTCGACTTCTGCCCTGGCCAGCACATTCTCCAGATCTCTAACCAACTGAAAACGTCTGGTCAATGGTGGCCGAGCAACTGGCTCGTCACAATACGCCAGTCACTACTCTTGATGAACTGTGGTATCGTGTTGAAGCTGCATGGGCAGCTGTACCTGTACACGCCATCCAAGCTTTGTTTGACTCAATGCACATGCGTATCAGGGCCGTTATTACGACCAGAGGTGGTTCTTCTGGGTACTGATTTCTCAGGATCTATGCACCCAAATTGCCTGAAAATGTAATCACATGTCAGTTCTAGTATAATATATTTGTCCAATGAATACCCGTTTATGATCTGCATTTCTTCTTGGTGTAGCCATTTTAATGGCCAGTACTGTATGTAGTGTTTAAAATTTATACAGTATGGCAATTTTTTCTTCTTTTAGTTCTTATTTTGTAATTTTTCGTTTTTGGACACAAACTCCCTATGTTTTCCAGTGAGATCGGAGATCGGAGATCCGTCCTTAAATCGCTATATTCTGGGAAAAAGTACCAACGGTTCCTTATGCGCAGGGACATGTTCCTGCAGCTGGTAACTACGAAAACTTGTCGTTCAGCCAGTGGTACAATTATATGGTTGATCACAGTGAGATAAAGCTGTTGCAGTTACCATTTACTTTGTAGAAAATGTAACACCAGACATTTGATTATGGAGCAGGGGCTTCCTTCATTCGTAAGTTGCTCTGCCTTGCATAACAATGAAGACGTTGCTGTGCCGTAGATCGAAAGAATGCGGAAAAAAGCCGCTCTTGTGTGTCGTGCCGACTTTCTTCGTTGCTTTCTTCAAGCGTTGTCGTCAAATTCCGAATGAGGCGTTTCCAATCTATTGAGGAATTAAATTCCCCGTCACAGTCTTCTTAACATAATCAGCAATAGATAAAAGCGTTCTTTGGTTTCAGAGAATAAGACAAGTGTGTGCAATACATCTTAAAATTTCTTTTCTGTACTATCATTTGGGAGGAAGATTGGTCAAAGGCTCTTTATAACTAATTAATTTTGTTTATAAACAACGCTATTCTCATTTATAATTATTTACTACCTTCCAGTTTTCATATTCAGCATCACGTTAGAACTATTGGTATATGGATAAAATTGTCTTTTGTAAATATCATACTGCTTTATTTCTTAACTTAGTGATCATTTTGTTCGATACATGTCGAATGTAATTGTTAAACGTGCCACATTCATAACCACTTGAGAGTACGAAAAGATTCCCTTTGGAGATAATCATGAATCATGCTTACCTTTTAAGTATGAAAGTAAGAAATTTTTGTGTCACTTACTAAATATGGTTCTTGGGCATGACAAGTTTCCAAATTGATCGAGTAATTCATATCAAAAAAGACAATTTTAGAGTTTTGTCCCCCCACACACACACCACCGATAGAAAAAATTTTGTGGTCTCCCACGACCGGGGCAGTGTCGATGATACAGGTCGCCGCCAAGAGCACAGAAGAACGATGGTTTCAGAGTCAACTGGGAGACGAACCTGAGTTCTCGAAATTCTTGTATACCTGTACACCTATCCTGCCTACTACAAAAAGCCTTTCTCCCTCGTCAGGTGACAGTAAACGTGCACTATTATCGCATTGTCATTTGTCCAAGTAGCACGATAAAGAAACGACTATCATCAAAAAGATGTCCGTAGTAAATATAGATTGTGTGTCGAAGGCCCGCTTGGTTGACGCAGCTACCGCTTACACATCTCGCTCATGTTCACCAATTTGAGTTCTTTCCGGATTAATTTTAACCCTGCAGCGGAGTTTCGGCTGATTTAAACCTTTCTGGGACTTGAAAACTGTCTTCCCAACGTCCTGAGCTAAGGTTCCCTAGTTCTGGATCCACTGTAACTTGCAGAATCAGCTGACTCCATGCCACGAGTGTTTTGTGTCCGGCACCTGCCAACACTGGTGATCTAACAATACTGTACCCGTATATACCTAAACGTTGCGAAGTGATTGTCTTGCTGTGTCGTGCCAAACAGTATTGCCAAATTGTTTGCTATCCATTCAAAATTACCCATGTGCACAAGTTGCTTCCTGTTGACCTGCCAGCAAGAGAGACCTTTGCTTTAGAATTTCTTGCTCGCATGGAAGTGGACAATGATCGGCCATGGACGATTTTGTGGACAGATGAAGCCCGCTTTCATCTGACAGGATATGTCAATACAACGAATTGTCGAATATGGACAACGGAAAATACGCACGCAAATCAACCACTGTTGTTGTATGATTCATTTGTCATTTGTAATCGACCATTATTGAACTGTGATGCTTACAACGCCATCTATTGCTACATTTTGTAACTATTTATTTTTCTTCTGCCATACGTTTTCCCCCTTTTCCTATAAAATTCCGTTACAATTTGATGTGATTCTGACCAATGGTGTTATTTGTGCAGCGTTTACGGCATCATTTATCATAGGGCCATATTTTTTCGAAGAGACAGGTGCTTCGGGTCCTGTTACCTGTACCGTCACTGGTAAGCACTATGAGTGTCTTTTGCGCAACCACGTCATTCCAGCTCTCCAACAGCGTGGAAGTGTGGATGGGATCATTTTTATGCAAGATGGCGCACCGCCGCACGTTGCAAATCCTGTTAAGCAGCTGCTGGAGCGCCATTTCACTAATGCTAGAATTTTCAGCCGCAATTTCTCTACAGCCTGGCCGTCCCGATCACCTGACCTTAATTTGTGTGACTTCTGGTTGAGGGGCTGTCTGAAAGATGTTGTGTTCAGTGTTCCGGTTGCAAACTTAGCTGCATTGAAGGCACGCATTGCTCAACACATTCTGAACATGACCCCAGAAACACTTCGATCAGCTGTGGAACATGCTGCTTCTCGATTTCAACTTGTGGCAGAAAACGGTGGACAGCATATTGAACATGTTTTGCGCCAGTTACACGGAAATTAATAATCGGATTTGATTCTTATGGATGCTTTTTATGCGTTTTATGGCATCTTGATCTTTAAAAACCGATGTGATTGATGCTTTTTATGCGGTTTTTGGCCTCAGGACAATTAAAAACCGATTTTTCCCATCCGATGTGATATGACCTTGCCATTGTGGATGGCCTTACGTAACTAACAGTATCACACCTGTACATCCATGCACACTAAGTAGGCAATGTAGTATGATTCATTCGTCATTTGTAGTCGACCACTATTAAATTATGATGCTTACAGCGCCATCCATCGCTACATTTTGTAACTATTTATTTTTCTTCTGCCATACGTTTTCCCCCTTCGATAATATTCCGTTGAAATTTGACGTGATTCTGACGAGTGGTGTTATTTATACAGCGGTTTGAAAGTTTAACTAATTATAATCACCATGTATATATATAATGAGAAATAAATTAATCAAAAGAAACTGACATGAATATTCTTATTTCAAAATATTTTTGCGTCAAATTATCGAGCTTTTAAAAATGTGCTCATATTTTATAAGCATATCATAGAAACAAAACCTCAGATTGTTACATCTGCGTATAAAGTAATAGTGCACTATTCCTCTAAAGAGGTACATAAGGCACACCTTTGATTTCTTTGTTCTTTTCTACTTTCGGAAATGTTTACATTTTTGAACATCAAACATTTCCTCTCTAGCTACTTAAGTCATTAAAATGAAACGTCATACCCAAGTTTAAGATATAATGCAAAACCGTGTGTAACAGTTATTTCCTGAAACTGTTTTGAACTTAACTGCATACCTGATATGAGTAAGTCTGAGTAAATTCTTTTTCAAGAACTTCACTCCAATGTAAAACAAAAATTCCATCAAAGTAATATCAGTGTTGAGTACAGCTGTAAGTAGGCTGTTTAGGTTTTTTTATTGGTAACGCCACCTCTGTATAAAAAATCACTGGCTGTGCTGTGTGCAGTCTGTGTCTAGTTTGCATTGTTGTCTGCCATTGTAGCGTTGGGTAGCGGCAGCTGGATGTGAACAGCGCGTAGCGTTGCGCAGTTGGAGGTGAGCCGCCAGCAGTGATGGATGTGGGAAGAGAGATGGCGGAGTTTTGTAATTTGTCATGAACTGCTATATATATTATGACTATTAAGGTAAATATATTGTTTGTTCTCTATTAATATCTTTCATTTGCTAACTATCCCTATCAGTAGTTAGTGCCTTCCGTAGTTTGAATCTTTTATTTAGCTGGCAGTATTGGCGCTCCCTGTATTGCAGTAGTACGAGTAATGAAGATTTTTGTGAGGTAAGTGATTTCTGAAAGGTATAGTTTAATGTTAGTCAGGGCCATTTTTTTGTAGGGATTTTTGAAAGTCAGATTGCGTTGCGCTAAAAATATTGTATGTCAGTTTAAGCACAGTCATGTATAATTTTTCTAAGGGGACGTTTCATATGTCGACCCTTAGCCGAGGATACCTCACTGGAATCTTCTGATTTTTTCCTTGTAGTTTGTGTAATTAGCGTAGATTTTGTTTATTGCTAGCGCGTAATTGTAGAGAGAATCTCCTTTGTAGTTGCAGTCTTTCATTGTTGTACAGTAAAACAGTTGTGACATGCATGTAGATTTGCACCAAGTATTTAAGTAGACATTATTTCCATTTCTACGTTAATGTGTTATCTTATTTTGCTCTTCAAATTGTACTTTTCTTGTTATCGTGTGAAATATTGTGACAATAATGGCGTGTGAAAAACGTAACACTAGGCTCCAAAGTAAACTGAGAAATAATAGTGACGACGAGCGTAGCTTATCAGCACCACTGTGTAATGAAGTAACAGACATTCAAAGTAGTAATTTGGTAACTGTGCATAGAGAAATGGAGCGGGCGTCAAATAATGGTGTAGACAGTGAAACAGGTAGTGAACAGGGAAGCGTTATCGATCGATCGGTCGGCAACAGCTCGTCTCAGGAATCGGGAATGACAGAACACAATATTGCAAATACTGCAGACTCATATTTTGGGTTCTCACCGTTTTCTCAAATGAGTCAAGACACATTTTCCGCTTGTCAAAATGTGAATGTTGCCGGTGCAAATTCACTGCCGAAAAGCACTGAGGAACATGTTTCAAGACACCAGTGCATTGTTATTACAATTAATGCAACAAATGGGACAAAAGCTTCAAAAGTTAGACACAATGGAACAAAAACTTCAAAAGTTAGACACAATGGAACAAAATCAGAGACAAACACAGCAACAGTTAGACACACTGGAACAATATCAGAGACAAACACAGCAACAGCTTCAAAAGTTAGACTCATTGGAACAAACTCTTGAACAAACGCGTGAAGATTTAACTACTGAGTTACATAACATTGAATCGAAATGTCAAAAAGTCTGTAATGACGTAAAAACTCAAATTTGTGAGCATTTTCAACCTATTTTTTCGCGGCATGAAAATGCATTACAGCTATAAAAGAACTGCAAATTATTGTTCATGAAAATCATGAGACCTTGCAAGCTAAAATGGACTCAGTTGCGTCTACCGATTCGATTACGCAACTTGCAAAAACTCAGGAAAACTTAAAGGACACAGTAGAAAGACACATGGAGGAAATTAGTACTTTATCAGAGAAAGTAGTTGAACTTTCGGATCAGCTAAATAATTTATCTACGAAGGTAGATGATAATCTGAATGACACAAAGCCGGTAGTCTTTAATGACACAGAAGAGTGCGAACAAATTAGGAAATTCAAACAAAATCAGAATCAAATTAATACGCAACACCAAAGAGAAATCCGCGAAGTACAACATCAGCTGACGCAGGTAGTACAAGAATTACGTATTTCAGAGGACACTCGCGCCCCAATACGGGAAGAGGGACATAGAAATACGGAACAGCCACAAAATAATAACACAGCGCATTTCGGAAATTATGAAAGAAATTGGCGAGGCGCACCGAATTTTGAAATGGAACCGCCGAAACGACGTAACAATGACCGATATGCGACTCGCCGACATGATGATTTTGACTATAAGCTGTTCATTACTACGCGTAAATTCAAAACGTTTAAGAATTCTGGCAACGACATTCATCCATAAGCATGGCTCCATCAATTCTCTCATTGTTTTCCTCCCAACTGGTCGTTAGAACACAGATTAGAATTTATGTGTGGCTACTTAGAGAATGAACCAGCTGTAAGAATGCGATCGGTCATTCACGATTGCCACAGTGAAGGAGAATTTTATCATGCCTTCCTCTCAGCATATTGGTCTCAAGCTACACAAGACCGAGTAAAACATAGCATCATAATGATGAAACATTTCGAACAATCTGAATTCTCCAGTCTTGTGAAATATTTTGAAGACATGTTGCACAAGAATCAGTACCTGTCAAACCCATACAGCCCCTCAGAACTCATCCGCATTTGCTTAATCAAATTACCTGAACATTTACGACATATTATTTTAGCAGGACGTTGCAAAGAAGACATTGAGGCTTTTCAGGGACTGTTACAAGAACTGGAAATTGACACTGACAATCTGGGAACGCGGAAACAGGAGCACAACAATTACAGGTCACATCTGTCACAATTCCGCGATGAAAGAAATAATAACTGGACACGACAAGGCTATTCTCACAACACATATCGTGACCAAAACAGACACCACCCGTATGACAACTGTTGGCAGAGTAGTAATAATTACAGGGAAAGATCACCTCTCCGCGGTAGTGACTATCAAAGAGACAATCAGAGAAACAGACAATTTGGGAACCAAAATAATTATTATCAAGGGATACAGAATAACTTTAGACGCAACGGTCCAGCGCGCAGTTACGATTCAGGGAGAAATTCTCCACCACTTAACTGACAAGAAGGAAACTACAGGAACTACCGACATGACGACAGACGATGTGATCGTAACGACAGACCTGAATTGCATCAGAACTGGCGGGATTTAAACAGGGCAGGGCCCTCTCGAGGAGATGAATTTGTAGAAGTTAGGTCTCGAAATCCCAATAACGACGCGCGCCAACAAAGAAACAGACAATGACTCGCACCACAGGCAGCCACGTGTGCCGGCTGGCTCAGGGAAAAATAGCATAGACGCTAACCTTGAGAAAAATTCCAGTATTCTTTACCGACGTATACCACATGATAATTGCGTTAAAGTTGAAACTCTGCGTACTAGGAAGAGTAAAGGTTTATACCACATTTCACATGTAAAACCGTTTATTGAAAGATAATCTGCTTTTTAACTTTGTCTTTGCCATATAACTTTTCACTTTACATTGCTAGTATACTTTGTCAGACTTAAGAAACTGTTAACATGCAACAATGTTTGAAGTTAAATATCCAATCAAGAACCAAGAGAACTTATTTAAACAGAAATGACGAATGCATTGTTATAGTGAACAGACGTCACAGTGTTATTGTGTGTGTACATTCTTGCTTGTTAGTTGCACGATTATGGAATGACTATAAGGCTTACATACTTAGAACATTTACCAGTACTGCTAATAAGATTTTAATGCAACATTTTGGTTTACTTGAAAATATATTCTGGATTTAAAGTACTTTCAGTGAGATACCAGATGACACAGTGGTTAGTTTATGTGACAGCTACACGATTTTATCACGACGCTACTAATGAGTGACAATTTACAATGTTGCTTTTGCAGTGTTTCTGTTTTATATCTGCACAGTTTTCTGTTTTATTCTGGAAAGTAAAACATGTTTCAGTAGTAACTTTTGTGGTATAGCTACAATGAGACTGCCTTTTCCGTAGCACAACAATACGTTACAGCACAGTACTTTCTTCATCATGGCAATAAGCCTAATAACTAAGATATCTATACATAAAGCATTTCACTTTTGTTTATCATGAGGTAAGTGTGGTGTCACCGCCAGACACCACACTTGCTAGGTGGTAGCTTAAATCGGCCGCGGTCCATTTAGTACATGTCGGACCCGCGTGTCGCCACTGAGTAATCGCAGACCTAGCGCCACCACCAAGGCAGGTCTCGTGATACGAGAGAGCACTCGCCCCAGTTGTACGAGAACCTAGCTACCGCCCAGTTGTACGAGAACCTAGCTACCGACCAGATGTACGAAGCCTTTCTCTCTCATTATCCGAGAGACAGAATAGCCATCAGCTAAGTTAATGGCAACGAACTAGCAAGGAGCCATTTGTATCAGTGCCTATAGCTTACGAGTATTCAAGAGAGATGTATTCCAAGGACTAATAAAAAGATAAGTAATAAGCATCTACATACTTTTCTTCTTATTCATTTATAAGTTCTCATGTTCCAGACTTCACGCCCGTCTGCTTTAGCCTTGCGTGCCCTATCGGCTACAGCGTTAGTCTAGCATTCCTTTTCAGCCATCTAAACTTCACGGTGTCGGCCCAGCTACCGACACAACATTTATTGGCGACGAGCAAAAGAGTTTGTATTAATTCGTTTGCAACATTGGCGACGATTTAAAGTGTTCTGATTGCTTACATTTAATTGTGTCATGGCTTCGCCACATTCTCCAGATGTACTGTCCGAATTTTATCGTTTGCAGAATCAGCAGACGCAGGCGTTACTGGATGCCCTTGGACAGCTCGTCCAGGGTCAACGTACCATTCAAACCGATGCGGCCGCCGCCGCTTCTTCGCTACCGCTGCCTCTAAACGCTGTTGCACCTCCCTTTCGACCATACGTGGCAGCCGATGAGACGTGGCAAGAGTGGTCTCGCCAGTTCAACTTCCACCTTGCTGCCTACAGAATTCAAGGTAATGAGCGGCAGCCGTTTTTGCTTTCTTGTGTCGGTGTGTCCACATACCGTGTGATAGTGAAATTGTTTCCCCGACGAGACGTAGCAACTCTGTCATACGAGGAAATTTTGTCTGCATTAGATGCCTATTTCAAAGAAACAGTTAATGTGGTTGCAAAACGGTATACGTTTTTTCGTACAAAACGTACGGCCGGTCAAACTAATAGGGAGTGGGTAGCAACATTGCAAGGACTTACTAGGGACTGTGCCTTTGAATGTGACTGTGGTCTTTCTTATTCAGATACAATGGTGCGTGATGCAATTGCACAGAACGTTTCTGATGTTCGCATACGGGAGCAAATTTTGAAACTAGTTAATCCCTCCCTTCAACAAGTGATAGACATATTGGATAGACAGGACACACTTGACTGTGCTCAGGAATCTTTTGAAACTTCGCCAGCCGTGTGTAACATTAACCGGCCCGCTGGACGCGCTGCGCGGCCCGGTAACCGGGCCTTGCGCACGTCGACACAGCGACCGCCGCGTGCTAAGCCAGGTGTGCCGCGCCAGCCCACAAATGCAGTGAAATCATGCCCGCGGTGTGCTACTAGACATTCGCGTGAACATTGCCCATCACGCCAAGCTATTTGCTTTTTCTGCAATAAGAAAGGACATGTTCAAAGTGTTTGCCAGAAAAAGCTCAGATCAGACAATCACGATCATTCCAGGCCCTTTGCTTCGCGCCGGAATCGAACCAAGGACACTCAGGCTCGTGGACCTTCGCCTATGGACATTCATGTCGTTAATTCCGCTTCGTCCAGTGACACTTTCTCTAACAGTAACAGTGATCGTCCCACAAAAACTGTGCGTCGACGTCGCCGGAAATCACGTCAATTAGCAAGTGATTCTGTACCAGTGTCTGTTCCAATTGCACACAACAGTCGCTCTTGTCGTCAGCAGGACAATAAACTTTTTGTGGACTTAGACTTTGAAGGCAAAGTGATACCATTCCAGCTCGATACCGGAGCTGCAGTTTCATTGCTCAATCACGACACGTACAAACAACTGGGCAAACCTCCGTTGCGTTCCGCAAATGTTAAGCTAACTACATATTCCGGACAGAAAATTCCTGTGTTAGGACAGTGCAGCCTTCTTGCAACATTCAAGGGACAAACAAAACTTGTGTCATTTTACGTTCTTCGTTCTTCTTCTGCAGTGAACTTGTTTGGTCTAGATTTATTTCAGTTGTTTAACATGTCTATTGTAAATCAGGTCCTATCAGTGAATCAGACTGTGCCTACAGACAGTGTTTCTCGGCTGTGTGACGAATTTGCAGAAATTTTTGCACCGGGCTTAGGTTGCGCTAAAAACTATGAAGCACATTTAGAACTGAAGGTAAACGCGCAACCGAAATTTTTCAGGGCGCGCAATGTTCCCCACGCATTGCGTGATGAGGTCGCAAGAACGTTACACGATCTCGAATCAGGGTGTAATTGAACGTGCGCAAGCTTCTCTCTGGGCCTCACCCTTAGTCATTTTGCCAAAACCTTCCGGAAAATTGCGACTTTGCGTGGACTTCAAGGCCACAGTGAATCCACAGCTAGTGACTGCTAATTAATTCTTACAATAAATATGTGCGCAATGCCTCTTCCATTTCAGCTCCGCTTCATCGCTTACGCCGTAAAGGTGTTCCGTTCGTCTGGACGCCGGAATGTGAACGCGCCTTTCGCCAGTTGAAATCGGCGTTGCTTTCTAATACTTGCCTTACGCCATTCGATCCCCAGAAACCCCTTTTGTTGATGGTAGATGCCTCGGATTTCGGGATCGGTGCTGTGCTTGCGCACAAAGTTGGCTCCCATGATCGCCCTATTGCCTTTGCGTCCAAATTGCTCTCGTCTGCGCAAAGAAATTATTCACAGATAGAGAAAGAAGCTTTGGCTCTCGTGTTTGGTGTTACTAAGTTCCATGATTTCTTGTATGGTCGTCACTTTACCATCATCACAGACCACAAACCTTTGACATCGCTTTTTCATCCGACCAAGCCTGTACCTCCACGTACAGCGCAGAAATTCATTCGCTGGTCTATTTTCCTCTCGCAGTACCGCTACGATATCTTGTATCGGTCCACTGCTAAGCACGGAAACGCCGATGCGTTGTCCCGTTTGCCTGTTGCTGAGGATAAAGCATTCGATTCTTCCGAACTTGCTTGCATGTTCATTGATTCGGCAACCGATGAAGTGGTCGAATCGTTTCCGATTGATTTTCGTCGTGTCGCTACAGCCACAGCTGCTGACCCTGTCCTTGCTACTGTTTTACGTTTTGTTGCTACGCAATGGCCTTTGTCAAAGTCTCGGATCGAGGATCCGTTGGTTCGCCGATTTTTTGCTCACAAGGAGAGACTTTTTGTTCGACGTGGTGTTTTGTTGTTGCGTTCGGATAATGATCAGTCCAGAGTCGTGGTCCCACGTTCGTTACAGTCCTCTGTTTTACGGCTTCTTCACCAAGGACATTGGGGTACAGTGCGAACGAAACAACTTGCTCGTCAGCACTGTACTTGGTTCGGAATCGATGCTGCGATTACGAATATGTGTTCTTCGTGCCCGGCGTGTGCCGAACAACAGTCCGCACCGCCGCGGAAAGTCTTTGCGTGGCCAACAGCCACTTCCCCTTGGCAACGCTTGCACATTGATTTTGCTGGTCCATTCTGGAATGCTCGATGGTTGGTTCTGGTCGACGCCTTCAGTAATTTTCCTTTTGTTGTCCGGATGTCTTCCACGACGTCCTCCGCCACCATCCAAGCGTTGTCTGCTATCTTTTGCATTGAAGGTCTTCCGCAGACTATTGTTTCCGACAATGGCCCACAATTCATGTCCGCAGAATTTCAGTCATTCTGCCAGGCCAATGGTATTCAACATCTGACATCCGCGCCGTTTTCGCCTCAGTCCAACGGTGCCGCTGAACGATTGGTCCGGACTTTCAAGTCACAGATGTTGAAATTGAAAGAGTCGCATTCTCGGGAGGACGCATTGTTGCTCTTTTTGTCTTCGTATCGTTCTCAGCCCCGAGATGGTCGCTCGCCGGCTGAGTTGCTCCACGGTCGTCCTCATCGCACCTTGATGTCTTTGCTGCATCGGCCGCATCAGGTTCCTGTGCAGCGGCAGACTCCTGCTTTTGCTCCAGGCGACGTTGTATTTTATCGCAACTATCGAGGTTCACGGCGTTGGCTCGCAGGGCGCATTCTTAGCTGCCTCGGCCGCGCGATGTATTTGGTTTTGGGGGCCTCTGGTGAGGTGCGTCGGCATCTCAATCAGCTGCGCCTCTGTCGTCGCTCGGGTTCTGCCGCTCCCCGTCTGCTTTCAGCGACGGTGCCGTCCGGTCAGCGCCCTGGGGACCCATCTACTGGCTCGCCTCATCCCCAGGTGTTACCGACGATGCCTTCCATTTTGCCCCGTGGCGACGCGCCGCCGCCGCCGCAGCAGCAGCAGCCGCCGCCGCCGCCGCCGCCGCTTGTTCTCCCGCCGGCACCGCCCGCATTCGACGCTTCGTTGCAGCCGCCAAGCGCCTCCCAGGGTCACGCGCCGCCGATCGCTTCCCGTGACCAGCTGTCCTCCGCCATGGAACTCCCGCCCGCTCCGGACCACATGACGTCATCGCGCGTCGGCTACCCCGACGCAATGGAGGTCGACCCTTCGGTACCTCCTGTCTCTTTACGGGCGCATACACCGCATGTTGACGTGCACCCTGGACTAGTTTTTCAGGCGTTTCCTAGCTCCCCTCGGACCGGATGGCCGGGTGCGGGTGGCACAGCCTCGCCTGTTGTTAGGCTCCCCACCTCATCGCATACGTCAACATGTGGTCCTCCCCACGGCGGGCGGAAGCCTTATCACACGACCGTTCGCCGATTTGCGGGGGAGGAATGTGGTGTCACCGCCAGACACCACACTTGCTAGGTGGTAGCTTAAATCGGCCGCGGTCCATTTAGTACATGTCGGACCCGCGTGTCGCCACTGAGTAATCGCAGACCTAGCGCCACCACCAAGGCAGGTCTCGTGATACGAGAGAGCACTCGCCCCAGTTGTACGAGAACCTAGCTACCGCCCAGTTGTACGAGAACCTAGCTACCGACCAGATGTACGAAGCCTTTCTCTCTCATTAGCCGAGAGACAGAATAGCCATCAGCTAAGTTAATGGCAACGAACTAGCAAGGAGCCATTTGTATCAGTGCCTATAGCTTACGAGTATTCAAGAGAGATGTATTCCAAGGACTAATAAAAAGATAAGTAATAAGCATCTACATACTTTTCTTCTTATTCATTTATAAGTTCTCATGTTCCAGACTTCACGCCCGTCTGCTTTAGCCTTGCGTGCCCTATCGGCTACAGCGTTAGTCTAGCATTCCTTTTCAGCCATCTAAACTTCACGGTGTCGGCCCAGCTACCGACACAACAGTAAGTACATTGACTTCTGCAGAACTTAGCTTTCGGAGGACGATAACTACGACACTTCCACAGAATTATCTTACAGCAAGACGCACATTTAGCACTACAGGACACGCATTTGAGTGATTAATTTTGTACTTAAAACATTTATTTTTAAAGATATTTGAAGTACAATGATACAAAGGTTTTCAGTGATACATTTCATTTCATTGCTGCAATCTGTAACACCTGAGGGTATAATTACATTAATCCTCAGGGGGGTACATGCTTACTTTGTGTATCATGTGTTTGGCAAGCACAAGGAGCCCTAGCTAATATGGTATTTGCTTATACAACTTTACACATCAGTACCATATTTCTCTAACACAGAATTACACAGCTATCTGATCATTTAACTGAGAGATAAACATTTTTTTTTACTACATCAGTGACAGATGTTTACGTAATTACACAGTTGGATAACTTCACACTTACGAAATTGTATTTTGTCTGTACTTTGAGAAATGCTCATATTTTTCGGAACCATTGTGATACTACGAGAGCTTTGAATGATGTATTTGGTATGAGATCATGATTTTTAAAGTACGTTTGAGGTAGATGACACTATTGAAATGAGCAGAGAATATTTTTTTAGGTTTTGAAATTATTGCAGAAAGCTACGACGTTTTTGAGGTTTGGCTGAGGTTTTATGGTATTATTACGATAACTATGTGTATTATGCTGTTGCGGTATGTTTATGATCAGTAAGCTCATGCTATATGAGTTATTTGATTATGCTACATATCTGTAATGATGAAATATTGAAGAAGAGTCGCCGAATAAGGTAAGGAATAATGAGTAGTGGTTAGGGACTCTGGTTCGTGAAAAAGGTTGTTGGAAACCAAGAATGGTACTTTAAGAGTTATGAAATGTGTGTATATGCGTGAATGTATCACAATGCTGGCGAAAATTTTTTGGATGCTGTTATATTTATAGGATTTTGTTTCTACAGATTTGTAACCCAAATTCTTGACCTGTGGAATATTTTTATATGAGACTGTCACTGTAGCGGAAACTGGTGTCGTAAATATTTCGGTAAGAAAGCTAAGTGACATTGATGTAATGCGTTGTGGCGCCCAGCTGGGCCAGCCGCCTGGAGAAAAAGCCATTAGGTGGAGAAAAAAAGAGGGCATTAACCTCGCTTCTGACATTTCTTTGTAGAAAGCATCGCAAATACGACACGCTCATTACTTGGAAAGATACTTACATCTGCACACCTGATTATGACAAACGTCTTTCTACGAGAGTTGAGAGAATTTCTACTAACTTATGAAATGCCACATGACTATTGAATGATATTTTTATGCTTCACTTTGTACAAAGTTGCTTATTTCATTTGATATCTAGTTTCTAGCTGCACTGCAGCATTGGTAAAAATAAAATTTTATAGATGTACTAATATAAATATTTTATGCCTACAGATCCAGTAAATAATTTTATGATCTATTCAAAAAAAATGAGGGAGCATAGAAAGACATTCCCCTTCACAGGAATTGCATACGGAATTTTCTTTTCAAGTACTTGGTAATTTTTTGGTAGAATAACTTCTTGTGGTGCACCACTTTAATTACATAGACATTAAGATGTGATTATACATTTCCCTTATCTGCATTGTTGTCTTTACTGTAATATTTTTCTGCTTGAGCGTTGTCATGTTTAGATATAATTTATTGCTTTTGCTTCTGCTGTTTGTCAGGCATAGTGCTACTAAATTTCACTTTACATTACTCTGTTAAGCCAGTTTTACTACTGATTTATTTTTCTTGTTTGCTGCTCATTGCGTAATATTAGTTGTAATATTGCTGCTTGCTTGGCCAATTTGAATATTTTATCATTGCTGTTTGTGTTAATTGTTTTGTACTGCTGCATTGCCTCGTCCCTTAGTTTAGCATCTGAGCTCAGTAGATTTAAGTTAGCTTAAAATGGGGTAGGCTATATAAGAGAATCAGTTATGACGAATTGGAAGAAATGCATTGAGAAGCTATAAGAAAATGGTTTGGCCAAAAAAAAAGGTATTTTGAAAGAGGATATGAATAAAAAAGTAGGGTTTGGGGCAACAGGTTTAGGTAGGATTTTCTTGGAAATAAATGATGAGGTAAGATAATGGAAAATAAATAATGAGGTAAAAAATATGTGAACAGAATACAGAAAGCATGCTTGGATAGAATTTTTTTGGTGGAAACAAATGTTGAAATAAGAGGAAAGATATATGGAATGAAGTTCTGGGTTGGACTGCAGTACCAAATGTTACACTGAAAACAAACCCTGTCCTTTCCTTTTGCATTATTATGCTATGTGTGTGTGTACCCTTGTGTATTTGTGTACTTCTTGTCTTTATGTGTTTAGCTGATGAGAGCTATGTTGTAGAATTTTTCTAATACTATGTTATTTACTTTGCAAAGATGTTTAGACATTATTTATTCTGTTTTGTTTTAATGCTCATGTGTGAAGTTGATATTTCAAAAGTTATTCTGATCTTTTATGTATTTACTTATGTCATAATTCCTGTAACACTGATGTACATGCTTATTTCTATTCTTTTGTAAAGCCTGTTTTATTACAAATGTTATCTGTATTGTTATGTTCTTTAATGATGTATTTTGTACCTTTCTTATTGTATTCTTATGTTATAAAATTGTAATTGACACCAGTTCGTCAAATTAAGTAACTTGTAAGTTACATTTCACTGCACACGTTTCTGTTGATCATAGTATATGGACAATATGTGAGAAGTAGGGACTGTTAGTGTTTACTCGTGTGTTAATAATTCAGCAAGGGACTGGATAACAGCATTGCTGGTTCTAAGGACAATTCCAAAAACTTTGTGAGTGCACAAGTGGTGGTTATGGACTTGCTATATTATCCGCAAGACTCTTCAATGGTGATTGTGCACCTGCACAGTCACAACAGATGGCTGCTGGCCATTTCTACAAGGACTACAGTGGGTCTACACCTTTGCCGACTCACCAGTACCATTATTTCTACAAGGACTGCAGTGAGTCTGCACTTCTGGTGGCCCACCAATATCGTAATCTCTACCAGGACTACAGTGGGTCTACTCTCTGATGATCTACGTACCAATATTCTTCAAAACTTCGACTGACTCTGCGGTGGGTTTGCTCTGTTGTGGCCCATTACCTGTCTGCATGTCAAGAGTCAGCACTGTCTTTCCATTGGAAGGACAACAGTACTTCCTCAAGATTGCATGGAAATCCACTACTTCCATGTGCATTTTCTTTTACTGCTCAGACTTCGAGAAAAACACTGCTATTTTACTGTGATGAACGATTAGGACTGTCTTTATGGACTGTGAGAAAGTTTAGCTTTTGACCAACATTGTATCAATAAGTGTGTGCACTTGATATCTTTGTTATTGTAATTATGAAAAATTTTATCAAATCATTATTGGCCACTGCCCAAAACAATTTGTAAAATTTTTTGTGGGGAACATGGGGGATATGTAAATAGGCTGTTTAGGTCATTTATTGGTAACGCCACCTCTGTATAAAAAATCACTGGCTGTGCTGTGTGCAGTCTGTGTCTAGTTTGCATTGTTGTCTGCCATTGTAGTGTTGGGTAGCGGCAGCTGGATGTGAACAGCGCGTAGCGTTGCGCAGTTGGAGGTGAGCCGCCAGCAGTGATGGATGTGGGGAGAGAGATGGCGGAGTTTTGTAATTTGTCATGAACTGCTATATATATTATGACTATTAAGGTAAATATATTGTTTGTTCTCTATTAATATCTTTCATTTGCTAACTATCCCTATCAGTAGTTAGTGCCTTCCGTAGTTTGAATCTTTTATTTAGCTGGCAGTAGTGGCGCCCCCTGTATTGCAGTAGTTCGAGTAATGAAGATTTTTGTGAGGTAAGTGATTTCTGAAAGGTATAGTTTAATGTTAGTCAGGGCCATTTTTTTTGTAGGGATTTTTGAAAGTCAGATTGCGTTGCGCTAAAAATATTGTATGTCAGTTTAAGCACAGTCATGTATAATTTTTCTAAGGGGACGTTTCACAGCTTGGCTTCTCTCTATGTAAAACTTAAATAAATTATTCCTCTGTTGAATTTATCTAACAATATCCACCTTATTGCACTTCCATAAACGTCCCTCCCCCTTAAGTACTTTACATAGTATGTATTACAAAAATAAGATTGTTTTAGCTTTTTTCTAGCTTTTTTGTAGACAGATTTAGCTTACTTCGTTTTTGAGAATTGGCGGCACTGGTCCCAAACTAATAAGAACATTTGTAGTGCTAGCACAGGCTAACGAATTCCGAATTGTTCCCTCCGCATCACCCCTCCCCCTCGATTATCCATGTGTGGGGAGTAGGGATGTGATATCGAAAGATAAATGTCGGTATTCGTTGCGATCGAATGTCGGCTCTCTAAATATCGATCATCATCATCATCATCATCATCATCATCATCTTTTAAGACTGATTATGCCTTTCAGCGTTCAGCCTGGAGCATAGTCCCCCTTATAAAATTCCTCCATGATCCCCTATTCAGTGCTAACATTGGTGCCTCTTCTGATGTTAAGCCTATTACTTCAAAATCATTCTTAACCGAATCCAGGTACCTTCTCCTTGGTCTACCCGACTCCTCCTACCCTCTACTGCTGAACCCATGAGTCTCTTGGGTATCCTTGTTTCTCCTATGCGTGTAACATGACCCCACCATCTAAGCCTGCTCGCCCTGACTGCTACATCTATAGAGTTCATTCCCAGTTTTTCTTTGATTTCCTCATTGTAGACACCCTCCGACCATTGTTCACATCTACTAGTACCTGCAATCATCCTAGTTAATTTCATATCCGTAACCTCAACCTTATTGGTAAGGTAACCTGAATCCACCCAGCTTTCGCTCCCATACAACAAAGTTGGTCGAAAGAGTGAACGGTGCACAGATAACTTAGTCTTGGTACTGACTTCCTTCTTGCAGAAGAGAGTAGATCGTAGCTGAGCGCTCACTGCATTAGCTTTGCTACACCTCGCTTCCAGTTCTTTCACTATGTTGCCATCCTGTGAGAATATGCATCCTAAGTACTTGAAACCGTCCACCTGTTCTAACTTTGTTCCTCCTATTTGGCACTCAATCCGTTTATATCTCTTTCC
This sequence comes from Schistocerca piceifrons, assembly GCF_021461385.2. Taxonomy (NCBI): domain Eukaryota; kingdom Metazoa; phylum Arthropoda; class Insecta; order Orthoptera; family Acrididae; genus Schistocerca; species Schistocerca piceifrons. The sequence continues at coordinate 177,244,922 of NC_060141.1, read as the reverse complement.
CACTGACATTACTTTCGTTTTGGGGATGCTAATCTTCATATCATAGTCCTTACATTTCTGATCTAGCTCTGAAATATTACTTTGCAAACTTTCAATCGAATCTGCCATCACAACTAAGTCATCCGCGTATGCGAGACTGCTTATTTTGTGTTCACATATCTTAATCTCACCCAGCCAATCTATTGTTTTCAACATATGATCCATAAATAACATGAACAACAGTGGAGACAGGTTGCAGCCTTGTCTTACCTCTGAAACTACTCTGAACCATGAACTCAATTTACCGTCAACTCTAACTGCTGCCTGACTATCTATGTAAAGACCTTTAATTGCTTGCAAAAGTTTGCCTTCTATTCCATAATCTCGTAGAACAGACAATAACTTCCTCCTAGGAAACCGGTCATATGCCTTTTCTAGATCTATAAAGCATAGATACAATTCCCTGTTCCACTCGTAACACTTCTCCATTATTTGCCGTAAGCTAAAGATCTGGTCCTGGCAACCTCTAAGAGGCCTAAACCCACACTGATTTTCATCCATTTTGTCCTCAACTAATACTCGCACTTTCCTTTCAACAATACCTGAGAAGATTTTACCCACAACGCTGATTAAAGAGATACCTCTGTAGTTGTTACAATCTTTTCTGTTTCAATGTTTAAAGATTGGTGTGATTACTGCTTTCGTCCAATCTGATGGAACCTGTCCCGACTCCCAGGCCATTTCAGTTATCCTGTGTAGCCATTTAAGACCTGACATTCCACTGTATTTGATGAGTTCCGACTTAATTTCATCCACCCCAGCCGCTTTATTGCACTGCAATCTGTTGACCATTTCCTCCACTTCTTCAAATGTGTTCCTATTTCCATTATCATTCCTATCCCATTGTACATCGAAATCTGAAACATTACTGATCGTATTTTCACCTACATTGAGCAACTCTTGAAAATATTCCCTCCATCTGCCCAAGGCATCAACAGGATTCACCAGCAGTTTTCCTGACCTGTCCAAAATACTTGTCATTTCCTTCTTACCTCCCTTTCGAAGACTGCTAATTACGCTCCAGAATGGTTTTCCAGCAGCTTGACCCAAAGTCTCGAACCTGTTTCCAAAGTCTTCCCAAGATTTCTTCTTGGATGCTGCAATTATTTGTTTGGCTTTGTTTCTTTCTTCAACATAACTTTCTCTGCCTACCTGAGTTCTAGTATGTAGCCATTTTTGATACGCCTTGTTTCTCCTTTTGCAGGCTGCCTTGACTGTGTCATTCCACCAAGCTGTTTGCTTCATCTTACCTTTACACACTACTGTTCCAAGACATTCTTTAGCCACTTCTAGTACTGTGTCCCTGTACCTTGTCCATTCCTTTTCCAATGACTGTAATTGACTACATTCAACTAACTGGTACCTTTCTGAGATCACTGTTATGTACTTGTGCCTGATTTCCTTATCCTGAAGTTTCTCCACTCTTATCCTCCTACATATGGACCTGACCTCCTGCACTTTCGGCCTCACAATACCAATTTCACTACAGATTAAATAGTGATCAATGTCATCAAAGAATCCCCTGAATACACGTGTGTCCCTCACAGGCTTCCTGACTTCCGATCTGTTATTATATAGTCAACGACAGATCTGGTTCCCCTGCCTTCCCAAGTATACCGGTGAATGTTCTTATTTTTAAAAAAGGAGTTTGTGTTTACTAAGCCCATACTGGCACAGAAATCCAGGAGTTGTTTCCCGTTCCTGTTGGCCTCCATATCCTCTCCAAATTTACCCATAACCTTTTCATACCCTTCTGTTCGATTTCCCATTCTGGAATTAAAATCACCGATGCGCAGAACACTGTCCTTGTCCTTTACTCTAACAACTACGTCACTGAGTGCGTCATAAAGACTATCCATCTTATCTTGATCTGTCCCTTCACAATGCGAATATACTGAAACAATCCTAATTTTCTTGCTAGACACTGTCAAATCTATCCACATCAGTCGTTCGTTTACATACCTTATTGCAACTACGCTGGGTTCCATTTCTTTCCTGATGTATAGCCTTACACCCCATTGTGCTATTCCTGCTTTGACTCCTGACAGGTAGACCTTGTATTCTCCCACTTCCTCTTCTTTCTCACCCCTTACCCGAATGTCACTAACAGGTAAGACGTCCAACCCCCTCTTACTTGCATCCTCTTGCCAGAGTAGCCCCCATTGATATTAATAGCTCCCCATCTCGTTACCATTCGTTTGTCGAGTCGTATCTTAGGAGTCCCTGGTTTGTCAATTAGAGGTGGGACTCCGTCAGCTCCAAAGTCCGAGGCATTTTGCTCTGATTGTTGCCAGCATCATATTTAAAGTACCAGGGAAGCAGGTTGCTAGCCTTACTTGCCCCGGGTCCCATTGAGTTTTACCCCTAACGGTTGAGTGACTAACCGGTGGATTTGGTAGTCTTTGCCGTCTGAGCACAAAGGTGACCACGTCTCAGAACATGTCCGAGAGGCCCAGCCTTATTCCAAAGTAACTGGTGTCCCGACTATCAGGACCACTTACTTGGCCACTCATACGTTGTCTATGGTTCATGAACTAGGACATGACAACAGGAACCCACACCATGAACCACCTAAATATCGATATTGACGGTTAATCGAGCGGAAGACATCGGTATTTCTATATATCGGTACCAAAAATTTGGTTTTAAAATTCATTTTATAGCATAAGGTTGTACGTGTTATTTGACATTATGAGGAGTGTGTTTCACGAATTAAAAATAATGAAAAAACTAAATTAATTACATGTTTTTTTAAATATGAACTGAGAAATCTTAAGAAAAAATAAAAGAAAATTCTACAATGTATGAAGAAATATACAGAAAAAAGATAAGCAAAATAACTCAAAATACAGATAACACAAATCCGTTTATAGAGCAAATGTACGCACTGATGCCTTGACCATATTTGCTCCGGTATCTGTAACTACAGCTGTGACCTGATCATGTGTTTCGAATTGTTCATGAGAAACATAGTCTGAGGTATGGCGTTCCGTTAGTTCTCAGTCCATAAATGAAGAGCTAATGTTGCTGTTGTTACGTCACGTAATTCTGGTTGAAATGGAGACGAAGGATTTCATATTGTTGCTTACTAATTTTACAAAAGTTTTTCTGGTTGTTATTTTATACAAAGGATATAAAACTTTCAAAAGACTGATGAAAGCTTTTTCCTCCAAAATATAAAATACCACACAATATAAATCAAAATCGCTCCTTTTTTTTGACATCCTTCTCCTGCAGATGAAGCAACATTTTTTTAAAGTAACTGCGATACCTCCTTGCGTACAAGTTGAATAACTGGTTGTTGAAATCGAAGTTAGTGATGGACTGGAAGCGGCACGGAGAGGCTCGCTGTCTATATTAGCACTGGCAGCGTTTGATTTTGGCGCAGCTTTTCTCGAAGAAACCGTAGCCTTCCGTCACTGATCCAAATTGTTTTCGGATGTGTAGACTTTAAATTAGCTTTTAAGGTTGTGGTGTTACCAGTGGTTAGTAATAATTTCCCACAATAATTACACTTCTCTTGTTTACTATCGTTTGACTTAACAGGCCTCCACAAATCACTTCTCAAAGGCACCTTTGTTTCGTTTTTGTTTTTTTTTTCCTCTTCTTCACATTGCAAAATCAGTAATATAAACATACAATGATCAAGGAACAACACAAACAGCAGAGCTTTCGAGAATTACATTTCATACATTTACACACCTTACTTTCGACCGAAAGTTTCTGTAAAAACTTCAGACTAAGAAACGATAGGCGTCGTTCTTATGTTGTAAATATTTTAGTGCCAAAAAGAAATGAGACGTGAGTTTTCTCGGTTATAAATTAGGTGACTACAATGACAATAATACTTTCCGATTGTGTATCCATAAATATTGTCGTCACTACCGACATATCGCCTGGACAAATACTGATTAAAAATACTGCGGTCATGATTCCAATATCTCGAGATTTTGGTATATCGCTGCCAGATATCACAACCTAGCGGGGAGGCGTTGGGAGGGGCTTGCTTCCTCCGTTCCCTACACCATCCAGCGAATTAGTTCATGTAGTTGTGAAAAAAAAAAATAAGTTGAATCCTCACGACAGAAAAAGTATGCTCTGTCATTAGCCAACAGCTGCATTTCCTCCAGCATCTGTTGTCATTAAGACCATTGGAAACTGTCTTTACTAGTGTATTAAGTATTTTGTTGTTATTCTATCGCAAATAAAACTCTTGACGCATTATTTGGCATCGAAAGTCTCAAGTTACAGTGCCTTCCGTTTAGTCTGTGTAGTTCTTGCATCAAATTTCACGTGGTTGGTCTCATTGTCCTTCATTTTTATTTGGACATTTGTGGTAAGGTCTTATGGGACCAAACTGCTGGGGTCATCGCTCCCTAAGCTTACGCATTTCTCAATCTAACTTAACTAACTTATCGCTAAGGATAACGCACACACCCATGCCCGATGGAGGAACCGAACCTCCGAGCCGCGCGGTCCGTGACAAGACGCCTTAGACAAAGTGGCTACCCCGTTCATTTTTATACACCCTGACGACAAAATTTGCCGAATCTGTATGGAAAAAATGGCAGAAAGGTGGTTTTTCACAGTATCAATATTGATGCACGCACAAAAAAAAAAAGATTTCGTGCGGTACTGTGGCTGTAGTGTTTCAAAATAAGAATGTGTTGAAGAGAGAGTTCAGTATTATAAGAGGAAAAAATTGAGATCAATGACTGCAGTCTCTTTAATCAAATAGGGATAATGACAAACGTCGTTGAGGAAAACCTTCACAAGTGGTACAATGAAAACTGTGCAACGTTATAGTGTCATGAGAAGTGGGCGATATTGTTTTAAAAGCTAGCTCCTCGAGCGAGGAGAGGGTGGCACTCAGGCAGCTACGGGAGGATGAAAGCATTGTAGTTCTTCCAGCTGATAAGGGTAACTCCACGGTCATCTTAAACAAGTTGGAGTATGATAGGAAGGTGCAACAACTTCTGGAAGACACTGCTTACAAACCACTAGATGGTGACCCCACTGACAAGGTGGACAAGAAGACTCGGAAGTTGCTGAAGGAGACAGGTCTACCTGAACAGGTCACCAAGAAGCTTCATCCTAAAGCACCTGTACCACCCAGACTCTATGGACTCCACAAGGTCCACAAGGAGGGGGTCCCTCTTCGACCTATTGTCAGTAACATCGGCGCAGCGACATACCTCACTGCACAATACCTGAAGAAGATATTGGCACCTTATGTGGGCAAATGTGCACACCACATTCGGGACTCGGAGGACTTCCTACAACGGCTAAGGCAGGTACACATCGTGGACTCTGACATCATGGTCAGTTTCGATGTGGTGTCGCTCTTCACACGAGTGCCACTCACTGATTCACTCAATATCATTGGAGAGAAGTTCGATGGTGCCCTGCTCGACCTGTTCAAGCATGTACTGACCTCAAACATATTTTCTTTATGGGGGTCAATTTTATGAGAAAACGGAAGGAGTGGCAATGGGCAGCCCTTTGTCACCAGTGGTAGCCAACCTTTTCATGGAAAGGTACGAAGAGGAGGCACTTGCATCAGCCACTTACCAACCCAAGTGCTTTCTCAGGTATGTCGATGACACTTTTGTCATTTGGCCCCATGGTAGGGAGAAGCTAGATGACTTTTTGGAACATCTAAATTCACGCCACCCAAGAATAAAATTTACTATGGAGCTAGAGAAGGATGGACAACTCCCATTCTTGGATGTCCTGGTCAAGAGGAAGGCAGATGGCACTTTGGGGCACAGTGTGTATCGTAAGCCCACTCACACTGACTTATACCTTCAAGCCAGTAGCTGCCACCACCCGGCACAGAAAAATGGAGTTTGGAAACACTAGTTCACAGGGCTCGAGCTCTGTCAGATAAGGACAATGAACGAAACGCCACATGCGGGTCCGGCCTCAGACAACTGCCACGACCACAGATGGTGGACGAGCTGGGCGCGGACGTCCGTGGGGGCACAAGGGAGGCATTAAAACCGAGGAGCAGCACTTGGCGGGCGCGGACCGCGAACGGAACGCCCGACACAGGACAGGCCTCAGAGAGCTGCCACAGATGGCGCCCAAGTCGGGCGCGGACGTCCGAGGGAACACCAGGGAAGAGACAACACATTACAAGCAGTGCCAGGCGGGCGCGGACGGCAAAGAGCACCCAGCGCTCTCTGGGCATAAATACTGGACAAGATCGTCCAACACGGCAGTCTCAGGTAGCATTTGAAGAAGGCAACGAGTTACGTGGCCGAAATATTGTGCCAGAGCGACACAAACATCCGGCAGTAGACCCGATTTTTCCACATGTCAATAAAGAACTTGTTTTATTATATATATTAAATATCACTGATTAAAAAGATAGAGTAAAAATGAATCATACTATACCTGTTTTTATCCTTCTTACTAATAGTAAATTGGCCATCATCAGGTTACCAGAATGTGTTAATAAAACATTAATGTTAATGATTTAAAATCAAGGATATATTTGGGATATCCAGGAAGTGGGGGTGGGCAGGTCCATTGGAGCCAAGCTGGTTGTGTCCCAGTTTTCTCCAAGATAGATTTGGTCACCCTGTACTAGGAGGAATGAGCCATTACTGTTCACAATTTGTATTAATGATCTGACAGACATTATAGGGAGCCTCCATGAAGAAGGTTGCAATGTCAGAAGATCTGTAAAATGCAGAAAGAGCTACAGAGCAACAATGACTGATACGGGTGCTGGCATTTGGTCCTGAACGTACATAAATTAAAAATTTTGTGCGTAACTGGGTATACAGGTCCATCACTGTTTGATTATCCTTGCTGACAAGTCATTGGAATGACTAGACAAAACAAACTATATGCAGGTTTAATGTTTGGATTCATTCGGAAAATCTTAAGGATTTATAATTCATCCATGAAAGAAGTAGCTTACAAAGTAGTTGTTGGACCAGTTTTTGAGAACTGTACATCAGCCTAGAACCCTTATCAAGTTGGATAAATATAAGATACAGGAGAGATCCAATTTTGTCACAGAATCATTTAATAGGCACAAGAGATTAACAGAGATCTTCATTAATCCTTAGCAACAAATGCTACAAGTGAAGAGCTGTGTATTACAGAGAGATTTACCGTCAAATTTCTGAGGGCATATGTTCCAACAAGAGACAGGTAACATACTACTTCCTTCCGTATATTTCTCATGAAATGACTACAAAAGGAAATCAGGAAAAATAGAGATCATATGGAGGTTTATAAACATTCATTTTTTCCACATAATGTTTGCAGATGGAACAGTGAAAGGGGAAAAAGACAGTGGTGCAAGAAATTCCCTCAGTTACAAATTATAAATTGGCTTGCAGTGTATAGATGCAGATTAAGTCACTCTTAACTCACAAATATTTTCCAGAACCATTTCTGTTTGTATCACTTGTAACCACAGATATTCAGTAAGTGACCAAAATCACACAGTTATTTGTGACAAGAGGTCATACTATCAGTAAGATTCCATGTCCGCTGACTTACTGACTATTGGTATTAAATACTGTACATAAAAGTTGAAGACAATGACTTCCATTAAATAAAAAAATGCAAGTGCATAAGTAATGAGCACAGAAACTAAATAGTATAATACATTCAGTGCCTTGCTTCATTTTTGATGTATCAGATTTGCCTCCTTGAGCATACCAATACAGTTGGGCTGCTAGAGACAAATGTTTTGAGTTTCACTTTATTTATAAGCAGAGCTGCATATTTGGATCTCCAACTCTTTCCACTAGGTACCTTTCACCTTCGGGCAGCAACTTTTTCAATGCCTTAGATGTTCAGAGTTAGTTCGTGAGTCTACCCAATGGCCAAAAGCTAAAAGAAAAAATACCAGTGCATGCGCGTGTGTGCACTCGCGCGCGCGCACACACACACACACACACACACACACACACACACACACACACACACACACACACACAAGACAACACAGTGAGAAACCATTAAATTAGAGTAATTTTGCTGTTTCCCCTTTCAGCATACTGTATGTCTATAATGAAGTTTATTCACTTTATTCTTTCATCAAGTGTAATGCATTAGTGTTTGGTACAGAGATGGGTACTGGTATAAGGTTTCTAGCAGCAAGATGGTCATACATATTTTAAATATTGTGCAGTTGTGCAGATTCATATATGGATGAAATAAAATTAGGTAAATCACAGAAAGGCAACACATGAGGTCATTGTCTGGTAAACTCATCCTAAATTGTAAGCAAGCATTGTATTCTGGGTTTGCAACTGGACACCACCACATACTTAGTAGTAGCACATACACAATGTACGGCCCTGAGTGACCAAAGAAAAAAAAGGAAAGTAACTGAAAATTCTTCTCTGCTTCATACTGCATACATTTGCATTTTCTGGGCATATGTACACTGGTAGTACATGCAACTGTCATTAATGGTGTATGAAAAGCAGGTGTGTAAAGCACATGGCAATAGTTAAAAAATGATGTTCAAAAGTAAACAGTTGTATGAACTGACATATGTTTAGTAAGTCATGACACAGGCATACCAGCAAATGCTGTTTCCAATGAAGACTTAAGATAAGGCCTCCACAAATGGAATAATCAGAAATGTGTGTCCTCAATTAGCCATGTTGCTAAGAAGCCTTAAGTCTAGTACATATGTGTTTACTGTCACACATAGAACTGTAGAATGCTAAAATCCACTTATCAAATCCAAGCTCTCTCTTAAAGGAACATTTTTAGGGAGTGTGTGTTTTATGAAAAACACATCAACTATGCCACCTACCTTCACTGTAAATTATCCTAAAGTATGTGTACTGCACTTGTTTAATGATTAGTAGTAGTTTCACAAGAAAGTCATACAAGTACTACTCAGTAAGAGCCTAATAGATTTGCTATTCAGTAGCATCAATCTCTGAATCTTATAATACTGTTCTACATGAGACATCAGTGAACACAAGTTGCTTTTATATTCCTCTGGCTTATTATACATTTTCAGGTGTGTGCTTCTGTTGTTTGTATGACTTACAAATGCTTGCGTAGTTTCTGTTCGTCTATAAAAATATGAAATTGAATGGAGAGAGATGATTGAATGTACAAAGCCTACATTTCTTGAGTAGCGTTAATATTGGCTATCAAGCACAACATTACCGTTTCACATATCACAAATAATAACAGTAAATACCCTCCTTCCACTTAAGAAGCCAACAGCCTTGCTGCAGTGGTAACATCAGTTCCTGTCAGATCACCAAAGTTAAGCACTGTTGGACTTGGCTAACATTTGGATGGGTGACTGTCCAAGTCTGCCAAGCACTGTTGGCAAGTCGCGTGCACTCAGTCTTTGTGCAGCCAATTGAGAACCGACCTGATAGAGAAGTAGCTGCTCTGCTCACCAAAACTGCAATGAATCAGAGCCGTGTGCTGACCACATGCCCTCCACATCTGCATCCAGTGGTGCCTACTGGCTGAGGATGACACAGTAGATGGTCAGTATAGTTGGGCCTTCTGAAGTCTGTTAGGATGGAATTTTGGACGGAGTCTCCATTTAAGAGGCTTTGCCCAGAACAATGGTACACAGGGGGAAGATAAACAACTGTAGATTACAACAACCTTCCCTCAACTATTTGACCAATTTACTAGTGATACTTATTTCCTCAGTCACTCCACCCTGTCAAGCAATATTCAGGAGTGTCATTAGCAAATAAGTATTGACTGGGATGTTCTACCAATAACAATATCCATTAAGAAATAAAATAACTGTCCCTTACACTTTGTACAGCCTTTCCTCCTCTCATTCGTTAAGTAAAAGTTAAGTCCCACTTCTTGTCTTATGTGCAAGAAACAAAAATGGTGTACCCAGCATGCAGAAACCACATTTATTGTGTTGTCAGAACTGCATAGACTCTGAGGAGGCATGCATTAAAAAACAAATAAAGCTGATAAATAATGTTTGTATTGCTTTTTAATGCACCATTCTCTTGACTTAATTGCATACCTAACATTGATTCTTCATTATGAGAATGGAAAACCATGATTAAAACTTTGGAGATATTTTACAAATTATGGGTTTTTCACTCTCAGTAATAGGTAGTTAATAATTATATTAATACTGAACCCCACAACCGAATTCATTCTTTAGACATCCTGCAGTAATGTTAGGCACAATGTGAAAACAGAAATCAAGTGTTTGCATCAGATATCTTCAAATTAGGCTACAAAAAATTATATTACAGAATCATGATCTGTAGGTAGTGGTTATTCCTGCAAAAGATTTTAAGGCCGTCTTCTACTGGCTAAACTTAAAAATGCTGGAATTTTTAACTGAGTGTATAACAAACCTGCATAAAACTGTAATTTCAAGAACAGTGCTCATCACTGAAGAATATCTCTGCAAGTAGTCATTCCTAGGGCAGTTGCTGTGTTTCAGTAACTGGTTAAGTAAATCATCACTATTATTATTCTCACACATAATTAATGAAATTTTCTTAGATTATGTATTTTCTGTTGAGTTAAATTGAACTCGTTATTAACTTTTCAACATTATTCTATGTTCCATTTCTCCAACATTATTATGTCTGTGTATCTGCTGTGTAAATGTACAAACTGTTTATTTTCCTAAGTGTAAATAACAGACACAAATGGCTGATACAAAAACCCAGTTTTGTTGGAATAAAATGACAAATAATTTACCCTGACTGTGTTAATAATAAGAAGGAGAATGAACAGGTAATTCAGTTGTGTGTTCTACAAGAAACTTTTAGCTGACAATATGGCACAATTTTGACATTGTTTTCACAGAACTGCATGAAATTTCCAAAGAGTGAATATTTCTTAATATTACATCACAGTTTTCTGGAAGAAGCCACTTTCTGTCTGAAATTTATTATACAGACTGTGTGTGATAAATGCAAATTCACAAAACTTCTCAATTAAAAGACTGTGTTGTAGTTCTAAGTATTTGTATTGTTCTCTATTGTAAAACACACATCCATCCAAGTGACATATCTATGGAGTTCTATTGCAATAAAATATATGAATCCAATGCACACAACAGTCAACATATTAGGGCATCAAATGCCACTGTACTTTGTTAATACTATTTCAGTATTTTTGTTGCCAAATTAAAGGATCTAATTGTAACTGAACCAGTTAACATGATTATCTTCCATATGTAGGAGACATCCATACAAAGCAGGATCAGGTATTCTAAAATGTCAAAAACCACTAAGCTTATCAGAAGGCAGCGCTTTACCGGTCAATATTATTATTTTATACTGCAGCAGTCTGAATTAACATGCCACAGACATCTGCAATCAGAAAGGACATGAATACCAGCTTTTAATATGAGTAATACAACACCAATATCCATCATGGTAACCACATTTTCTGCTATCAGTATGGACTGACATGGACAGTTAAGTACTGAATGGACTATGGCTGAAGGGAAGGTAATTCATATGAAAAAACTGTCCCCAAATACCACTTCTGTTGTCACAAAACACTTTATTAAGATAATTTCTCTGATGAATATATACTTCTAATAAAACTTATGGACTGTAAAACAGTTGTGAATGTTGAAACATTTAACATTAAAGCCAAGATAACAGTCTTCAAAATGTCTTGCTGAAACTGTAAAATGAGCACTGATATTGAACATACAACAGAGAACACAGTGAAAATTTCTTGTAAATAAACTCTTGGATATTTTCTAGCCCTTGGATAGCTGAATTAATGTGTTCCAGCACCATAAATACTATAAACAACAATAATTTTTTTACACAGGAGATAGAAAAATAGTAACACAGCACTTATTGCTGATTCATAACACAACATTCCCTCACATACACAAACAGAACTAACGCTTTATAACATATTTGGAAATTTAGGAAAATCTGTAATGAACTGAGCATACATTCCCAACAGAAAAATAAAGCTTATTGTTGTTTCAATGCAGATACCTCAAGACCGCAATGTGATAATGTAACAGTGCCAGTCTGTATTTTCTAACAATATATAAAATGTAAGCTATATTTATATCACAATATAAACGAATATTACAAGCATAAGTTAGTTTAATTATACTGTCAGTAACCCATTACATGTCAAAAAAATGTATTTTTTAAAAGGCAATCTGTTGTATTATCACACAAAAACTTCAAATAACACTGCTGTGTATAATAATCTCAAAAGTAAACAAACAACTTAATTCAGAGTACCTGGTTTTAAAAAATATGCATTAAATGAACTTGCAAGTAGTTCAGTATTGCATGCAGGGTAAGGAAACAAATGACAATCACTTTCACGCATACAAATATTTGAAGTTCATGCACAGTAGAATTGGAATAGTTATCACAGATACATGCCATATGTATAACACCTGACAAGCAACACCAATGATTGTTCCTTCCGTGACTTACAAGGCACCTTACAGAGCTGGAGTACAGCTATATTAAGTATGAACACAGAATCTGTAGCTATACTTATGGAATCCCAAAAGAAATACTTCCATGAAGTTTTGATTAAACCAGTAATGGTACAAGTATTAATAACACCAAGTTTGACAGATCTGAAAATTTCCGCACTTATCAGAGAACACTTTCTTCTACTGTCCAATAAAAGACATTCATACGTTACGAGTGCTCAAACTGTTTAGGGGAATATGTAAGATTAACTTCCATGTGAATAAACAGAAAAAGACTGGTATTTATAACATGGTTTAAACTGTGTGTACAGCATTTCTTGTGTATCTAACAAACTTCTGCATAAAAGATATAACAGTGGCAATAAACTGTGTCACACAAATCAATAACCCAGAAAAAAGTTGGTATACATAATTATCAGGTAGAAACCATACAGAATCCAGACTGCTGATAATGAGTTGAACATGAAACAGAGGCAATACTTGAGACAAAAGTGAGGCAGTACTGTAGCACATCCTCTCCCAATGTTACTTGATCTGTACACTGAGCAAGCAGTAAAGTGAACTATGGGCAATTTTGGAAAGGGGCTCCAAGTTCAGGGAGAAGAAATAAGAAATTTCAGGTTTGCTGATCACATTGTGATTCTGTCACAGGTGGCAAAGGACATGGAAGATCAGATAATGGAATGGGTAGTGTCTTGGGAAGAGGTTAAAAGATGAAAATAAAAGTCAAACAGATGTTAAATCAAGTGATACCGATTGAACTGGATTAGGAATGCAATGCTGAAACTAGTTGAAGAATTTTGCAATCTGAGAAAACTAAATGATAATGGGAGAACCAATGAGTATATATCTTGTAGACAAAAGAAAGGATAAATACGTTGATGTCAAAAATATATTTAAGTGTTCAAAGTATTTTCTTAAAGTATTTGTTTGGAGTTCAGTATTATACGGAAGTGAAACATGAATGATAACCTGTAGATATGAGTAAATAACACATGCTTTTGAAATATGGCACTACATTAGAAAGCTGAGGATTAGATGGACAGACTGCCACTGATGAAGACATACTGTATCAATCTAGGGAGAAAGCTTTGTGGTACAATGGACTGAAAGAAGATAGAGATTGATACGGCACATCTTGAGTACCAAGAGATAGTTAATTTGGGAGTGGAGGGAAGTGTGGGGTTCATAAATGTTGTATTGAAACAAAGCTTGAATATGCCAACCAGTTTCAAATGGATTTATGGTGCGGAAGCTATGCTTATATGAGAAGATTTGTTCAAGATAGATCAGCAAAGGAAACTGCATCCAATTGTTCCTTTCATTGTTGACTGTAAAATTAACATAGTGCAAAATATTGTAATGGGAGCACCTTCTTGTGTGCTACTAATACATATGAACTGCGTAGTACATACATTTTCTGTATATAACATCTCATATTTAACATTTATTAGCTGGAATAATGCAATCCTCTAATTAATCAGAAATGTTATGTTACTCATATTATCAGATAGCATTTTTCATTTTCCAAACCTTTCCACAGTGAATATTTTCAGCTGGACAACTATATATTTATACTGAGTGGAAGTTAAAGTGCACGATCTCTAAAACAATTGAACAACTATCCTAGGAGGAAGAGTATTAAAAAATTGTATCAGTTATTTGATAACATAATATACATGACCAGTTTCTGCAAGGAAGAAATTCTGCACACAAGATGCATGGTATACCAGACAGAATACTCAATGTTTCAGTTTTTTTCCATTTTCAGAGTGGCTGGTAATGCTACCACTGTTTTGTTTCAATTTTTGTGCATACTTCTGTTACATGTCAGATTATGTTACAAATATAATACTGGTTCATTATATAAGCATACTTTATTCCCATTTTCAGTAAGGATGAAGAGATGCTCTGTTTTCATTGTTTAAATGTTCAATGGTTCAGTTAGGATTAATTTGATATGGAAGTTTACACAGCATCCCGCAAAATCTTGAAAATATAAAGATGATGTGAAACTATGATGTGTTCAGGTTGCTGCACTACTATACACTATAAAGTTTGCTGTATTTGAATTGTTGCATGTGATACTGCAGCAAATGATATATGATGTGCAGAAAATGATCATCGTAATCGGAATAATTATCAGTTGTGGAAGTGTGACTCAGTTTATTTTTTGTTTTTACTATTATACATCAGATGCATAAAAATTTCTTCACTAACTCATGCTGATTATGCAATAACTATTGAGTTACAACAATAAGTAACTCTTAATTCTCTGTTTGAGTTTGAGTGATCTATGTAATTCCATCTGCTTGTTTACCATTCAGCACCATCTCGACATAACAATTTCCTCTTCATTTTAAGATAATACATTCTCACAGTAATTTCCATGTTTTTCATCAGCTTTGGGCAGAAATTACACATAGTCTTAAATTCAGAAGACACCCAGTTTGAGGTAAGTATGCAAAAACTTTCAAATGAATATCAAATCAAATAAATTCATGTGTTGATATGCTATATTCAAATTCTCTTTACATTTCTGCACAGTGCTTAAAGCATCTAGCACAATGAAGTGGTTGCCTTTACTCATTCCAGTATATGATAAGATAGTCATAAAACATATATGTAGATTAAGTAACTGATATAGTTGGATTCAGGAGGTCCTATTAAAACACTACCAATCAAAAAACTCTTATTTTCTTGTTCAAAATGTTGTGATGTCTACTTTTTGTATTTTACCCTTCTTTGCCTCCTCCCATTTTTTCTGTTTGATTGTAATTTACTTTACTTGTCACATATATCCATTGTTCATTGTCAGTGAATCTATTTCCTTTGTCATTTCATTGTTCCATACCAGTACTCTTCTCTTCATTCATTTTTATGGTTTTTTTTTTCTTCTTCTTTCTTACTCTTTATGAGTGGAAGTTTCTAGTTCTTGAAACCTGGAACAGCTAAAAACCCCATAGTGATCTGTCTTTCCTACAACTGTGCCACCAATGCCTCTTGCATTCCCAAAGATTATGAGTAAGTTCACTGAATATATATCCCTGAGTCACCAACTTCAAGGTGACTTCTGCAGTATAAGTACGAAAATACCAAACCATAAAAGTCAATCTGTCATTTGCAAATTACTTAGTTATTGTAAATCATACTCAAAGTTACTAAGAATTGTGCATCTGTGGCTTTACAATGGTTCATTTGTATTTTCTTTTTGATATATATTAAAATAACAAATTAATTAAAAAATTAGATTTATGAACCTCAGTGTGATACAGATCTGTTCAAAAATACTACATTTTCTTAGGTAGAGCAATTTAACAATATTCTTTGCCACAAAATTTGTTCCTTTGCATCACACATTCTTCATTTCATAATTTATTCCTGTTCCTCCCTCTCTTCTTTTAATTTTTTTTATAATTTTCATGGAATTGTTACTGTCCATGTTTGCTTCCTACCTATTGATCTTTGCTGTCCTTACTGTTTAATATTTTTGTGACTAGAACGTCAATACAATACTATTATGTCCACCTTTGTCTTCCTCTTCTTCATGAGCTGCTTTCTTTCATTTACTTTCTCTTTACATCATTCTGTTTCTCAAAGTGAAAGGTTCTGTGCAGTTCTTTGTGTAGCTATAATCTTCAGTGTGGTCATTTTGACAGTACAGAAATGGGACCCTTGAAATCAGCATAAAGCCCTTAAATTCCCAGACATTAAAGCAGTTGATTAAAATCAGATAGAATTAATGTGGAAAGTAATTTAAATTAGAACACACATATCTTTATAAAGTGAGAGTGCCTACTACAGTTATCTGGGTAGTGACTACCATATTCATGATTGAAGTCCAATTATGAAACACTTTGAGAATGACATTTGCAAAGAATCAAGTGAATGAGGAGGGCATTTACATAAAGAAACAAAGTGTCCTTCTGCTAGTAGCAGATGTACAGAGAGAACTTTTCAAGAAAATATGAATATGCATACCTTATTTGTAAGATGAGCTGGAAATGAGTACAGGATTATAGATACTTTGGAGTAAGTAAGGTTAACAACATAGTTTGAATTACAAAACATAGAAAATGTTAGGAATGAAAAACACTGTATGTGTCAGCCAGCTGTATTACAAACGAACTAAGATGACAAAAAACAGCAACAAATAAATTAATAAAGTGTTACTGTTTTAATAGAAAAACCATTCAAAATCTCACAGCTGTTAGTGAGCAATGGTAAGGTGTATATAGAGCAAAACATGTACACTGGGGGATAGATGGCAGATGGACCAAGGAACACATATGGCCAATTCCTTGAGGTACCAAAAGATTGAGCGATGATTTAATGGAAGGTCAGTACATGATGTTCAACAACATATATGGACAACAGAGATGTACATATCAGCAAATCACAATGAAGGAAAAACTGCCTTCTTGTGGCAGTAGCTGTCAAATGGTTGAAAATGATGATTACACATTAGTGCTTTGATACTATGCAAGAGTAATTCTTAAGAGCAAATAGCAGGGCCATTACCTCTTCATACTGCTTTGAATGTATACATGTGAGTGTTTGTGTAAGCAACAGACACTAAATATAAAAAGCTTACAGAAACATATCCTCTTTGAAACTGAAGAAGAAATGCAAGCAGCAGATATGTAAGTGCTAGGGATAAATAGATAAATCTGAAGACCGACAATAAGAAATTAAAGAGACAGTGGGAAGGAGATGGGAATAATAAGGGAGGTGCAAGAAGTTACAGTGGATGAGTCCACTCCCATATTGGGAAACTTTGTTTATGTCTTATGATGGTTTCTTTTATTTCACACTGTGTGTTTCATGCGCTCTCCAGTAAAAGCACATAAAAGTGTACAAAATGATGATATTTTGAAAATACTGCATACCAAGCAATTCCAAACACACTGTTGTCCTCCGGGCACACACTTTGCTTGGTCGTATTTCAATGAACTGGCAGCATTACAAGTACAGTAATTTACTTGCTTTTTGTAGAAGGATACAGTTAATTTAACTAACAAACCATTACTGTTTCGAAATTGGGTTGTTTCAAAAGAACATCAAGAGGAGCTTCAAATCTTTGTAAAATAAGTTACTCTTTCATTTATACTTCACTGCTTATCCTCTCAATACATAAACTGGCAACAATAGGATATAATTTATTTCCTGATTCAAGAAGAATACCTCCATAGATGTTTTATCTCATACAATGTGTTAGTAAACCATATTTTATATTCTTTGCTCAGTATGGATACCAACATGGCTGAAAACTGATAACAAAGAACAACAGACACATGCCACTAGCATTCTGGTTTGAGTCAGAGTGCATTGCTCACTGTCGTATTTTAAAGCAGGCATTTTATAAGGCTTCTCAGACTGTCAAGTACAGCCAAAGCCATAACTGTCTTGGACATTTCATGCGAAATCTGAAGCAATAGTAACAATGAGAAGAAGTCTTGAATTTTGTAACTGACATATCATCATCTTGTGTTGTATAACTGGTATTTGTATATGATTTGACATTTGTTACATTTAGCATATGGATGTTTTTGTGCAGAGTTATTGGTAGGTACCAAGCCTACCATTACCCAGAAGATCCGAGGAATCAAGCCAGATCTTAATTTTATGTTATCCGGAATATAAAAGTCAAATTAAATGCTTTACTCTGTAAAAATTAAGTAAAATGAAATACGGAGGGGAGCTTTAAATTCTTTTTACACCGTTAATCTTTTGGCCTGTAATACATATTGTGAGTTAAATTTCTCGATGAACAGAAATTAAAGACTTCGTAAAACTTTGACAGAAACAGGTGACGACCTGGACGTGATTCCGGTTTATAAACCCATCACAATGAGGCTGCAAACCAAAAGTCAGAAATTCGTTGTAGGAACGGATTTGAGGATGTATCAGAATATCGTACATACAAAGGGGGAGGAGCTAATATTTTCATTTTATCACAGCGCTGTAAACTGCAGCAAGTGGCTGAAATGCGACACACACACACACACACACACACACACACACGTACACAATAGAAAAATAACGAAGGCAGTTGAAATAATTTAACATTTTCGTCTATCCCTGTATGTAGACGTACGGAGAGGCAGTGTTTCTCGAGTAATTTATGCGAGAAGTGTGCTACTTTTCATCTACTTCTCATCGTGCCGTTACTATCCTGCTGCGAGAAGCTCGCACAGCGGCGCTGCGACGCGTTCAGTTGCCTACGGAGCTGTTACAGGAAGGAGGCAGGAGTACGACAGCGTTCCTACGTCCTGCCGTGCACTGCACCGGCGGCTCCAGCCACCCGAAGCGACGCGGCAGTCACATGCTGCGCTTGCGCCAGCCGCGGACCGACTTCTTCCAGAAGGGTCTGCGGTCGGTGGGCGTGGCTTCCTCGTCGGGCGTGTCGTCGACCCGGAGGGCGGCCGACTGGATGCCCGGCTTGCGGGGCAGCAGGAAGACGACGGCGAGCGCCATGACGGCGTGCCACGCGCTGTGCACGTACTTGTAGTTCTGGCGCGTCTGCAGGAAGGCGTAGCAGACGACGCCCACCAGCACGAGCGCGAGACCGGGCGGCGCGCGCCACCGCCAGTACGAGGCCGTGGGGTAGCAGCGGCGCCTCCGCCGACACCGCGAGCCCCACGACGCGCCTGCAACACGACGGGCACCGCCTTGCAGTCAGGACTCTGCACGCCCTCACAAGCTGTGTACATCACTGGGGAGTCCAAGACGAGTGGGAAAGGGCTTTTTGTCACTAATTTAAGCCTTCCCGTCTTTATTAAATGACAAAACGTTCGCAATCCGCTGCATTATTTACTACGAGGCGTGGTTTTTAAGTAAGTACCGTTGTTGTTGTTGTGGTCTTCGGTCCTGAGACTGGTTTGATGCAGCTCTCCATGCTACTCTATCCTGTGCAAGCTTCTTCATCTCCCAGTACCTACTGCAGCCTACATCCTTCTGAATCTGCTTAGTGTATTCATCTCTTGGTCTCCCTCTACGATTTTTACCCTCCAAGCTGCCCTCCAGTACGAAATTGGTGACCCCTTGATACCTCAGAATATGTCGTACCAACCGGGCCCTTCTTCTCGTCAAGCTGTGCCACAAACTCCTCTCCTCCCCAATTCTGTTCAATACCTCCTCATTAGTTATGTGATCTACCCATCTAATCTTCAGCATTCTTCTGTAGCATCACATTTCGAAAGCTTCTATTCTCTTCTTGTCTAAACTATATATCGTCCATGTTTCACTTTCATACATGGCTACACTCCATAAAAATAATTTCAGAAACGACTTCGTGACACTTAAATCAATACTCGATGTTAACAAATTTCTCTTCTTCAGAAACGCTTTCCTTGCCATTGCCAGTCTACAGTTTATATCCTCTCTACTTCGACCATCATCAGTTATTTTGCTCCCCAAATAGCAAAACTCCGTTACTACTTTAAGTGTCTCATTTCCTAATCTAATTCCCTCAGCATCACCCGACTTAATTCTACTGCATTCCATTATCCTCGTTTTGTTTTTGTTGACGATCATCTTATATCCTCCTTTCAACACACTGTCCATTCTGTTCAACTGCTCTTCACGTCCTTTGCTGTCTCTGACATAATTACAGTGTCATCGGCGAACCTCAAAGTTTTTATTTATTCTCCATGGATTTTAATACCTACTCCGAACTTTTGCTTTGTTTCCTTTACTGCTTGCTCAATATACAGATTGAACAACATCGGGGACAGGCTACAACCCTGTCTTACTCCCTTCCCAACCACTGCGTCCCTTTCATGTCCCTCGACTCTTATAACTGCCATCTGGTTTCTGTACAAATTGTAAATAGCCTTTCGCTCCCTGTATTTTATCCCTGCGACCTTCAGAATTTGAAAGAGAGTATTCCTGTCAACATTGTCAAAATCTTTATCTAAGTCTACAAATGCTAGAAACGTAGGTTTGCCTTTCCTTAATCTTTCTTCTAAGATAAGACGTAGGGTCAGTATTGCCTCACGTGTTCCAACATTTCTACGGAATCCAAACTGATCTTCCCCGAGGTCTGCTTCTATAAGCGTTTCCATTCGTCTGTAAAGAATTCGCATCAGTATTTTGCAGCTGTGACTTATTAAACTGATATTTCGGTAATTTTCACATCTGTCAACACCTGCTTTCATTGGAATTGGGATTATTATATTCTTCTTTAAGTCTGAGGGAATTTCGCCTGTCTCATACATCTTGCTCACCGGTTTGAAATTAAAAAAGGCATGCTAAGATATATCAACAATTTTATTTTTACATGAAAGCCTGTACCTTAATCTACTTTTCTACATAATTTCCGGCAATATTGAGACACTTGTCATAACCCAAGGAAATTCTGGTCTTTACGTAAAATCGGTAAGCGGGTCGAAGGCTTCCATCCAGTCACTCACTGATCAGTCTGGCCTGGCAACGGAAGACAGCAAAACAAAAGCTTAAATTTTAAATTTAGCACTTGAGAAACCTTTCCCGCAGGAAGATCGTACAAACATACCGCCGTTTGAGTCTCGTACTGATTCCCATATGGAGGACATAGCTGCCTTACCCCTTTCCAACAGGTACGGGGTGCTTCCTAGTGGTGATGACATCGTTTCCGAGCCACCACAGGATGCCTCGCCTGTTGGGCCAGTGGCCGATTCTCCGGCAAGGTCCCGACAGTCACAGAGGGCGGGCCTATTAGTTATAGGGAGCTCCAACGTTAGGCGGGTTATGGAGCCCCTTAGGAAAATAGCGGGTAGGTCGGGGAAGAATGCCAGTGTGCACTCGGTGTGCTTGCCGGGGGGTCTCGTCCGTAATGTGGAGGAGGCCCTTCCGGCAGCTATTGAACGCACTGGGTGTGACCGGCTGCAGATAGCAGCACATGTCGGAACGAATGACGCCTGCCGCTTGGGTTCTGAGGCCATCCTTGGTTCCTTCCGGCGGCTGGCTGATTTGGTGAAGACAACCAGCATCGCACACGGAGTGCAAGCTGAGCTTAATATCTGCAGCATAGTGCCCAGAGTCGATCGCGGTCCTCTGGTTTGGAGCCGTGTGGAGGGTCTAAACCAGAGGCTCAGACGACTCTGCGACTATAATGGTTGCAAATTCATCGACCTCCGTTATTGGGTGGAGAACTGTAGGGCCCCCCTAGACAGGTCAGGCGCGCACTACACACCGGAAGCAGCTACTAGGGTAGCAGAGTACGTGTGGCGTGCACACGGGGGTTTTTTAGGTTAGAGGGACCCCCCTTGGGCGAAACGATAAAATACCTGACGGCTTACCAGAGAGGACATTATCATCGTTGATAAAGAACGTCCGTCCTCAGAGACCAAAAACAGGAAAAGTTAACGTAATATTGGTAAACTGCAGGAGTATCCAGGGCAAGGTTCCTGAATTAGTATCTCTTATTGAAGGAAATAGTGCGCATATAGTATTAGGAACGGAAAGTTGGTTAAAACCGGAAGTGAACAGTAACGAAATCCTAGACACAGAATGGAATATATACCGCAAGGATAGGATAAACGCCAATGGTGGAGGAGTATTTATAGCAGTAAAGAATTCAATAATATCCAGTGAAGTTATTAGCGAATGCGAATGTGAAATAATCTGTGTTAAGTTAAGTATCAAAGGTGGGTCAGATATGATAGTCGGATGCTTCTATAGACCACCTGCATCAGCAACCGTAGTAGTTGAGCGCCTCAGAGAGAACCTGCAGAACGTCGTGAAGAAGTTTCGTGATCATACTATTGTAATAGGGGGAGACTTCAATCTACCAGGTATAGAATGGGATAGTCACACAATCAGAACTGGAGCCAGGGACAGAGACTCTTGTGACATTATCCTGACTGCCTTGTCCGAGAATTACTTCGAGCAGATAGTTAGAGAACCAACTCGTGAAGCTAACGTTTTAGACCTCATAGCAACAAATAGACCGGAACTTTTCGACTCCGTGAATGTAGAAGAGGGTATCAGTGATCATAAGTCAGTGGTTGCGTCAATGACTACAAGTGTAATAAGAAATGCCAAGAAAGGAAGGAAAATATATTTGCTTAACAAGAGTGATAGGGCACAAATCGCAGAATATCTGAGTGACCACCATCAAACGTTCATTTCTGAGGAAGAGGATGTGGAACAAAAATGGAAAAAATTCAGGAACATCGTCCAGTACGCCTTAGATAAGTTCGTACCGACTAAGGTCCAAAGCGAGGGGAAAGATCCACCGTGGTATAACAATCATGTACGAAAGGTACTACGGAAACAAAGAAAGCTTCATCATAGGTTTAAGAGTAGTCGAATCATTGCTGATAAGGAAAAGCTGAACGAAGCGAAAAAGAGCGTAAAGAGAGCAATGAGAGAAGCATTCAACGAATTCGAACATAAAACATTGGCAAACAATCTAAACAAGAACCCTAAAAAGTTTTGGTCATATGTAAAATCGGTAAGCGGATCTAAATCCCCTATTCAGTCACTCGTTGACCACGATGGCACCGAAACAGAGGACGACCGAAGAAAGGCAGAAATACTGAATTCAGTGTTCCGAAACTGTTTCACTGCGGAAAATCGTAACACGGTCCCTGACTTCAGCCGTCGCACGGACGCCAAAATGGAAAATATTGAAATAAACGATATCGGAATTGAAAAACAACTGCTATCACTTAGTAGCGGAAAAGCATCCGGACCAGACGAGATACCCTTAAGATTCTACAGTGATTATGCTAAAGAACTTGCCCCCTTTCTATCAGCAATTTATCGTAGATCGCTGGAAGAACGTAAAGTACCTAGCGACTGGAAGAAAGCGCAGGTCGTTCCCATTTTCAAGAAGGGTCATAAATCAGATGCGAATAATTATAGGCCTATTTCGCTTACGTCAATCTGTTGTAGAATAATGGAACATGTTTTGTGTTCTCGTATTATGACGTTCTTAGATAATACAAATCTCCTTCATCATAACCAACATGGATTCCGCAAACAGAGATCATGTGAAACTCAGCTCGCCCTATTTGCCCAAGAAATTCACAGTGCCGTAGACACTGGCGAGCAGATTGATGCCGTATTCCTGGACTTCAGGAAGGCATTTGATACGGTTCCGCACTTACGTTTAGTGAAAAAAATACGAGCTTACGGAATATCGGACCAGGTTTGTGATTGGATTCAGGATTTCCTAGAAGAAAGAACACAACATGTCATTCTTAACGGTTCAAAATCTGCAGATGTAGAGGTAATTTCGGGAGTACCGCAGGGAAGCGTGATAGGACCTTTATTGTTTACAATATACATAAATGACTTAGTTGACAACATCGGTAGCTCCGTGAGGCTATTTGCAGATGACACGGTTGTCTACAAGAAAGTAGCAACATCAGAAGACTCGTACGTACTCCAGGAGGACCTGCAGAGGATTAATGCATGGTGCGACAGCTGGCAGCTTTCCCTAAACGTAGATAAATGTAATATAATGCGCATACATAGGGGCAGAAATCCATTCCAGTACGATTATGCCATAGGTGGTAAATCATTGGAAGCGGTAACGACCGTAAAATACTTAGGAGTTACTATCCGGAGCGATCTGAAGTGGAATGATCACATAAAACAAATAGTGGGAAAAGCAGGCGCCAGGTTGAGGTTCATAGGAAGAATTCTAAGAAAATGTGACTCATCGACGAAAGAAGTAGCTTACAAAACGCTTGTTCGTCCGATTCTTGAGTATTGCTCATCAGTATGGGACCCTTACCAGGTTGGATTAATAGAAGAGATAGACATGATCCAGCGAAAAGCAGCGCGATTCGTCATGGGGACATTTAGTCAGCGCGAGAGCGTTACGGAGATGCTGAACAAGCTCCAGTGGCGGACACTTCAAGAAAGGCGTTACGCAATACGGAGAGGTTTATTATCGAAATTACGAGAGAGCACATTCCGGGAAGAGATGGGCAACACATTACTACCGCCCACATATATCTCGCGTAATGATCACAACGAAAAGATCCGAGAAATTAGAGCAAATACGAAGACTTACAAGCAGTCGTTCTTCCCACGCACAATTCGTGAATGGAACAGGGAAGGGGGGATCAGATAGTGGTACAATAAGTACCCTCCGCCACACACCGTAAGGTGGCTCGCGGAGTATAGATGTAGATGTAGATGATAGACATCCCTGGGGTTGTGAAGCAGCTGAATGAGTTGAAAATAAATAAATCGCCAGGTCCTGATGGGATTCCAATTCGGTTTTACAGAGAGTACTCTACTGCATTGGCTCCATACTTAGCTTGCATTTATCGCGAACCTCTTGCCCAATGTAAAGCCCCGAGTGACTGGAAAAAAGCGCAGGTGACGCCTGTATATAAGAAGGGTAGAAGGACGGATCCTCAAAATTACAGACCCATATCCTTAACATCGGTTTGTTGCAGGATTCTTGGACATATTCTCAGTTCGAATATAATGAATTTCCTTGAGACAAAGAAGTTGCTGTCCATGCATCAGCACGGCTTTAGAATGCATCGCTCCTGAGAAACGCAACTCGCCCTTTTTTCACATGATATCTTGCGAACCATGGATGAAGGGTATCAGACGGATGCCATATTCCTTGACTTCCGGAAAGCGTTTGACTCGGTACCCCACTGCAGACTCCTAACTAAGGTACGAGCATATGGGATTGTTTCCCAAATTTGTGAGTGGCTCGAAGACTTCTTAAGTAATAGAAGCCAGTACGTTGTCCTCGATAGTGAGTGTTCATCGGAGGTGAGGGTATCATCTGGAGTGCCCCAGGGAAGTGTGGTAAGTCCGCTGTTGCTTTCTATCTACATAAATGATCTTTTGGATAGGGTGGATAGCAATGTGCGGCTATTTGCTGATGATGCTGTGGTGTACGGGAAGTGTCGTCGTTGAGTGACTGTAGGAGGATACAAGATGACTTGGACAGGATTTGTGATTGGTGTAAAGAATGGCAGCTAACTCTAAATATAGATAAATGTAAATTAATGCAGATGAATAGGAAAAAGAATCCCGTAATGTTTGAATACTCCATTAGCAGCGTAGCGCTTGACACAGTCACGTCGATTAAATATTTGGGCGTAACATTGCAGAGCGATATGAAGCGGGACAAGCATGTAATGGCAGTTGTGGGGAAGGCGGATAGTCGTCTTCGGTTCATTGGTAGAATTTTGGGAAGGTGTGGTTCATCTGTAAAGGAGACCGCTTCTAAAACACTAATACGACTTATTCTTGAATACTGCTCGAGCGTTTGGGATCCCTATCAGATCGGATTGAGGGAGGACATAGAAGCAATTCAGATGCGGGCTGCTAGATTTGTTACTGGTAGGTTTGATCATCACGCGAGTGTTACGGAAATGCTTCAGGAACTCGGGTGGGAGTCTCTGGAGGAAAGGAGGCGTTCTTTTCGTGAATCACTACTGAGAAAATTTAGAGAACCAGCATTTGAGGCTGACTGCAGTACAATTTTACTGCCGCCAACTTATATTTCGTGGAAAGACCACAAAGATAAGATAAGAAAGATTAGGGCTCTTACAGAGGCATAAAGGCAGTCATTTATCCCTCGTTCTGTTTGGGAGTGGAACAGGGAGAAAAGATGCTAGTTGTGGTACGAGGTACCCTCTGCCACGCACCGTATGGTTGATTGCGGAGTATGTATGTAGATGTAGGTGTAGAACGTTGTACCAGTTTTTGAATACCCTCCTCATAGAAGTCTGCCGCCTGACTTGTTAACCGCTGCATCACCACTGTTTTGACTTCGTCATTGTCTTTAAGACGCTGACCGCCCAGGTGTTTCTTCAAGTGCAGGAACAGATGGTAGTCACTGGGCGCAAGATCGGGGTTGTACGGAGGATGATCTAGAGTTTCCCATCGAAAAGATGTGATGAGAGCTTTGGTCCGATTCGCCACATGTGGATGGGCATTGTCTTGCAGCAAAACGATGTCCTTGCTCAACTTCCATGGACAGTTGCTTTGATTCTGGTGTGACGTAGGCCACCCATGTTTCATCGCCCGTAACAAATTGGCTTAAGTAATCATCACCGTCGTTGTGGTACCGCTCAAGAAAAGTCAATGCACTGTCTAAACGTTTGGTTTTGTGCACATCCGTCAACATTTTCGTTACCCAACGTGCGCTCAATTTTCGGTAAATCAAGTCCTCGGTCACAATGCCATACAAAACACTACGAGAAACATTAGGAAAGTCATCCCGCAAGGAGGAAATAGTAAAGCGTCTATTTTCTCTCACCTTATTGTCCACTTCCTGCACCAAACTTTCATTAACGACCGAAGGACGCCCACTCCGTTGTTCATCATGCACATTTGTGCGGCCACCTTTGAATGCTCTCACCCACTGTCTTACCATTCCATCACTCATAATGTTTTCTCCGTAAACTGCACAGATCTCACGATGAATATCGATCGCTTTTAGGCCTTTAGCACTAAGAAATCTTATATCAGCCCGTACTTCACAGTCGGCAGGACTCGCGATTATCGGAGGCATCTTAAACATTCAGTGAACAATGTAAACAAGGAAGAATCAGACTGTAACGGCGTCAGTGCGCAGGGTAAGATATAGACTTTCATGTAAAAATAAAATTATTGAGATATCTTAGCACCTCTGTTTTTAAATTTCAAAACGGTACTTACTTAAAAAAAAACACGCTTCGTATAGTTTCTACAGTTGCGATTTCCACTTTTAAGTCATATTCATGTGGGTATGTTGCAATCAATGATAAACACTAAAGTTAGAGACTCCGAAGAGTGTACATGCCTCACATAGCTTCCACGAAATGATCTATATCATAATTTACAAACATTGCTCGCGTACTGAAAACACAGCAGTTGTCAACATTACGCGAGCCATTGCTAGGTGTTTTACCGCTCTAGGCTAGAACTGAGAAATGACGCCCCTTCTTTTTTGCTACCATCGGTCTCCCCCCCCCCCCCCCACCCACCTCCCCTCCCGAAATCCACCACTATCACCAACATCCAACGGCACAAAAATGCAAATTTAATGCCATAATTTTAATCATTAAATTAAGGTGGGCAGACGTCAAAAATGGCTCTGAGCATTATGGGACTTAACATCTGTGGTCATCAGTCCCCTAGAACGTAGAACTACTTAAACCTAACTAACTTAAGGACATCACACACATCCATGCCCGAGGCAGGATTCGAACCTGCGACGTAGCGGTCGCGCGGTTCCAGACTGAAGCTCCTAGAACCGCTCGGCAGCACCAGCCGGCCGATTCGGTTTCGAATCCAGGTAAGGTGTGGATGTCGTGTTTGTCTGAAGGCATTGGCTCTCTCCCTTCCCTGGAGTCAGTGGTCTGAAATTAGAGACGGGAGACTGCTTCTAGCCCACTGAGTTGCTCACGGTGGCCGTTAAACCCTAAGTCAAAAGTCTCATTAGTGGCTACTTTAGTTTTGAGGTAGGTAGAGGCGATGTGTTTACTTTCGTCAAAATAAGTAAGCATTTATATATTTACTGTGCCACATGCTTTTGAAAACAATTCGGTGTTTCCCCTTTTTCATTTTTTCTCCTCGTCTGCTCATTTTTTGTTTTTGTTTTTGCCGCTGTTGGATTTGAAATTAATTTTTTCCGCTCTTTGTGCCCCTAAACTTTTGCCACTCTAGGCCACCGCCTATTCTTGCCTAATGGTAGATTCGGCCCTAAACATTACTAACATAAGCAATAAGAACGTGAACCTGTGTGGCTCACGTCAGCCTTCGTCACATACATAGTCAGTACCAATGATCAAAATACAGCATCTCGTTATGATAACATGTTATAAAACAAAGTCATAAATCACTCTTAAAATTTTGTCGCTATGTAACAGACAGAAATACTGATTGCAGCTTAGCCACTTTAAAATTACATAAAAGTCCAAACTTCAATTCTGGCTATTACAATAAATAGTGCAGCCCTCGGCAAACACATTGTCATGCAAAAGATTCAACAAAAGTAATCGCAAAACAAATACGGTCGTGTAACTTAACGTCTTGTGTGCTGCTTTTTAGTAATGGATATGAATACTAATTAAGAGGGATAGTAATAAAGTTTTAGTTACCACACATAGAAAATAAAGTTAAATAATTAATCGCATACAACCATAGTCAAGAGGTAGTGTCTTTCTTTAATAATCAAAACGTCCTGGGTTTCGAGTTCGAACCTCGCCACTGCTTTAATTTCGAACAAAAATCGTCAGCAATGGCGGCCCAAGACTTTCGTCATAAGAAGTCACAATCATTCTGCCAACGGCTTGTCAAAGAAGGCAGAGGAGCGGACAGGGGATCAGGGAACTCTCATGCACTTGAGGTGGGAAAATTCCCCTAAAAGGCGGAAGGATCAGCAATGATCAACGGCATGAGGATGCAGGAGGCAGAAAACACATGACCTGTAATCGAAAAAATGTCAAGATGACCTCTGCACTGGCAAAAGATTCCGGACTAGTCCCTCATTCTGATCTCCGGAAGGGGACTGTCGAGGGAGAGGTGACCATGAGAAAAAGACTGAATAAATCGTGGCAGGCCGCATCAAACCAGTCATAAGATTGGCGACTCAAGAAAAAAAAAATAATTAGTTGGGTTGCTTGTTTGCAAGCACTAGGTGGGTATAATTAAACAGCAGCTAATCACAGAAAGGAAGGAACATTGGATTTAACGTCGCTATTCACAGATATCCACCGTGATCTGTAATTAGCTACGGAACTAGGAAGATACTCTAATGCTTTAATGTGGCGCTGATTTACGCTGGAAAAAATTAGTTCCAATTTCCGCCACCAGGTGCAAATGTGGCGCTGTGAATGCAAGAAAGCCCGCCGCTTGCACAATTTATTCAATATGAACACGGGAGACATAGACGAGATGCAGTAAAACGTCAGATTTGCATCTCGTGGCCGAAACTGGAACTAATTTTTTCGAGCGTAAGTCAGTTCCGCTGTCACATGATAATTACAGCCCACACTGGACCTCCGTGAGTCGCTTCGTTTTAATTATAACCACTCGGTATGTATCTGCAGTCCTGGCGAACACTGAAATCCGTGTGCCACATTCAAGCGGCACGCCCCTAACAGAGCCAAAACAGAGTGGGGCAGGCTACTGGCCGATTGTCATGCGGCTGTTCCTTTTTTGCACTGGGCTGCTCGAAGGCTGACGCATCACAACCTACACAGCAGCGGAAATGATGCAGCTGCGTCAGGCCAACCCAGATGACATTTTCAGCAGCCTGATCAGCATGGACCAACCAGTGCTGTTGTAGCACTGTGATCCTGAGGCGAAGGATCAAAGCAGGAAGTGGATCCACCACCGCCGAGAAAGGTGAAGACATAACCATGACCGGACAACTGATGGTGTTTTTTGGAACTGCAATTGTGTGGTACTAAAAGATAATTCTTGTAAGGCACAAGCCGTCGTAGGAGCTTACCGTGGAAATCACCTAAAGAGGTCGCGGGTTTAACATCCGCGCCAGTGAATGATATCGAAAGCGCCTTGCAGGCTTTACAACCAATGAGCGAAGTGCTGTAGAGCTGCCCAGATTAAATAGACAAAATTACCGAATACTGCCTATCGAAACGATTTTCTGATCTAAGGGTGAACACACTGGAACGCTTAGTAAACATTAAAAATTATATCTGCTATACAGGGTCTATATACCTCGTAACCGACACGTCGTACTAGAAACATGTTCTAGGGGAAAAGATAATATTAGTAAAAGTTATACTTGTCCGTGATGCAAGTAGCCACATCCTAACCAACCCTTCCTGCGGAATCAACATTGTACTTTCAAATGGGAGCCCCTCCCCCACACCACTTTTATTGCATATTCGGATTCTACGCCAAAAAATACCCAAGATTTACTGAAATCATTATTTTTCATTCGTGGTAGATGTAATCGACAGATATCAAGCGTGCTTGCTTTTACAATTAATAAATGACGCATTTGATTCCAAACTTAATTCACGACGTAAATCTAAACCTTTGTGTCCCAACGGTTGATACTGATGTTCTAACGTTACTTGAGTGTTGCAGACGGGATTGTACCGTACAAATAATATGGCTGGACATTGACATTTCTGGCAAATACGCTGCCTGCAAGGCAACTTAGTTTTCTGTTCCCCGCGCGATTGATTGTGGTGAGAAGCAAAACCATCAAATACTTTATTTCTATGGCTGTCCTCGAACCCTGCCATCAGGGTGACTGATTTCGGTGTATTTCCATCCACCCGACGTAACTCTCGCAGTGACGGCTACGCGGCTACCGGAACATAAACCACACCCCTCGTAATAAGGTAAAATGTCCATGAAGTGACTGCAGCAGGCGCAGCTGCTATGGATACGCACAGAAATCAAGCATCCCAATGGTGAGAGGCAAGGGGATTCACCGAAATAAAGCATTCCGATGGGAACAGGAAACTATTACATCCATGTTGTTGTTCGTAAATGACACCAAACGTAGTTTCTAATCAGACACTGAAACGTCTAACTGTAGTGTACTGTTCAATCAAATTTGCAACACTCAAGTAAATTTCGAAGTAAATATCTACTGCTAGGACACGAACTTGTACGTTAACATCGTAAATGAAATGTAGCATCAAATGCGTCATTTCTTAATTGCAAAAACAGGCTTACTTGATATTTGTCGACTATAGCGCCATCTACCACGAATGGGAAACATTGCTTTGAATGGAATCTGAACATATAATAAAAAATTGGGGGTCTCATTTGAAACATTGGTGGGGTGATTAGGAGTGGCCAATTACAGCACAGACAAATGTCCCATTTACTAACGTTAATTTTTTTAACAACAACCTTTTTTTTTCGTACGATGCGTTGTTTTCGAAATATTTCCGAACACACTGTATATTGCTAGAAAAGCTTTCAACAACACATAAGCCGCGGCATATTGCAAACACAAAATTAGAAATAATAATGTTTTTGCCACATCGACACTCAACAACGAATGATTTACGTACATGACAAGACTCTTTCCATATAGGGTTTGCTGCATCGAACAGTCATTGTCTTTTGATCATTTTTTTGTGTTAGGCGTTTCTTCTCCGTTTAAGAATTTTTCCATGAAAACAAGTTTATGGACGTAGAAACTCGATTTTGTAATTGGCTGACAACAGCAAATCACATGTTTATTGACTTCACATTCCAAATCACTGAACTCATTAGTGATATGATTCGAATTCTGAAAGTACCGTAACACTTATACTTCGGTACATATCACGGAACACAGTGGTGAAACACCGACAATGTCGGTAAAATACTGAGCACCTGGCAACCCTGACCACCGATGCCGCTGAAGGCTTGTACAAGGACTGACCCACTCACAGCCAATACGCTAAACCA
This sequence comes from Schistocerca piceifrons, assembly GCF_021461385.2. NCBI lineage: Eukaryota > Metazoa > Arthropoda > Insecta > Orthoptera > Acrididae > Schistocerca > Schistocerca piceifrons. The sequence goes on along the minus strand of NC_060141.1, from coordinate 177,213,112 downwards.
GTGGTTCTCAACAGGTGGTCCGCGGACCCCCAGGGGTCCGCGAGCTATGCCAGAGGGGTCCGCAAGATGCTATTAGAATAAAAAATATATTAAATATATTTCGTATCATAACAGATTTTTTGTTTTGGCCGCTTCCTGCATGAGCAGAGCTTTAGCGAACTTAAAATCAAAACTAACTGTATACTGCTGGAGTACTCTGTTGTAACTGTATTTTTTCAAATAAATAATACCTTGTATGAAATTTTTTCTGATTTTTCACACATGTCTACTCAATGCAATCTGAAGTGTAGCACACTTGAAAGACCAATACACTCAGTTTTAATTTTTTCCTGTAATTTTCAGTTCATACTCAATTTTTATTTTTTTAACGAGTTTGTTATACTAAACACCCATATTTGAAGACAAAGATTTTGAGCAATAATCAAGAAGTCAACAGTAACAATGATGGCTGAATTGAAAAAGTTTTAAGCTCAATATTTTTTCAATAATGAAATGTCCACTTTTTTCTAAGTACCAAAAATAGAAAACTTATAAATAGACTCTTAATTTTGCTTTTTTAGGTACTTGATACTGTGATAGGGCAAGGTACCAATCATGCTCGATGAGGGGGTCCTCGAGAAAATTTTGTTGGGAACCCATGCGCTAAACAACCCAGCATCCCACAGTAAAGCAGAATGTATACTCATTAATCACGCCTAACGTCTGTAACGATACCGACACTGCCCTTGGAATTTCTGGTTACCGGTATTGGCAGTCCTCCAGTGACCAGCTCAATAGGAACTTGACTTTGGTTATCGATTACTTTCTTGTACCAGGTACAGACACAAAAGCAGGAGGCTGTCAATAGGAAGTCCGAAACAACTCCCCTATAGACGGCGCATACATTCATACATTCTGCTTCTTGGGTCTAGGAAATTTTTGTCTCAATCCCCGTATTCTCCAGACATGGCACCCAGTGGCTCTCTGCTTGGAGCAGGAAGACCACTGCCTAACAGGGATTTCCACAGCGACGATGAGGTTATAACTTGCAACGATGTAGCGACACTCCAGCGCAGTGATACATCGACATGCCAGCTTGGATCGACTGCGCAGCCACATTGTACTTCTTTGCGGCCGATCAACGTCTCTGGCGCCTATGTATCTGTGGCGGTATGCGCAGTGGCGCGGTCCGCGAGTTTAAATTGTTGGAGCGTTAATCTTTCGCCTCACTCTAAAGATGGTTGAACGATATACAGACGAAATACTGGAAGAAGTTGAATTTATGCGGATGCGCACCCGAAATTTAATAGCGTAGTCTGGGTAATTTACGCACCAAGACTTACGCTGTCTCAAGACACATACATAATTTCTGATTTCAGTACTTGACTTCCTGCGTTAGACGTTTAATGCAAAATTGTACATCTTATTGAGCAGATTACGAAACCATTGCATTTTTTAAAAAATTCTGGCAGTATTCACATTTAAATCTTGGGCACGATACATTTTCAAACTCAGTGACATAAAAATGCTAGCCACCCGCCCCGGCTTCGTACAGGTAGCACTAACAAGGAAACTTTACCAACTTTACCTCTTATTTCATGGAGAAAAAAAACTCATGCCAGTTATGAGTCCCAGATATCGATTTGGGCCATAATCATCCAGATAGTTTGCATTATGACCTTCTGAAAGTACAGCTTTTAAACTTCGAACAACAGTTGTGTTTCCTTTGGATTTTAAAGCTGGCATTATTAAAGTGATGCACATCTGCAGGAGATGCTCTGCGGCAATGTGATTGACATGGTCAAATTGTAAGGCGAAAATCATTAACCTCATTTCATAATAATTCTTCAGTTGCTTAAGTTTGTTCATTTCGATTTTGAGGCATCTATACAGGGCGAATGTTAATAAAAGCGATAAACTGCAGGGATGGTTTCCTGACTAGGAAAAAGGTCTACATCTACATCGACATTTATACTCCGTAAGCCACCCAACGGTGTGTGGCGGAGGGCACTTTATGTGCCACTGTCATTACCTCCCTTTCCTGTTCCAGTCGCGTATGGTTCGCGGGAAGAACGACTGCCGGAAAGCCTCCGTGCGCCCTCGAATCTCTCTAGTTTTACATTCGTGATATCATCGGGAGGGATAAGTCGGGGGAAGCAATATATTCGATAACCTCATCCAAAAACGCACTCTCTCGAAACCTGACAGCAAGCTACACCGCGATGCAGAGCGTCTCTCTTGCAGAGTCTGCCACTTGAGTTTGCTAAACATCTCCGTAATGCTATCACGCTTACCAAATAACCCTGTGACGAAACGCGTCGCTCTTCTTTGGATCTTCTCTATCTCCTTTGTCAACCCGACCTGGTACGGATCCCACACTGATGAGCAATACTCAAGTACAGGTCGAACGAGTGTCCTACGAACACGTGTCCGGAAATGGACGGTGTGTGTGGAACAACAACAAATCGTCCCGGAACACAGCGCAGAGCTGTATCGCATCCACGTCACAACAGATGTTCACAGTGGCCTCCATGACTTCTGGGAAAGGTTGCTTGTCGGTAAAGAGGACGATGTCAGAGATCCCTTAATTGTGATGGTATGGCGCTGAAACCATCGATCATATCCTTCCCGTAGAGGGAAATCCGCTGCTGATAATCCTTGCACTCATTTTAGGTGATAGGGATAGTTGTTATACAGGATATACATAATCGTACCTTGGCTTACACCATGTCGGCGAGCCACTTGCTTGGAGCTTGTACTAGGGTTTATCTCAGTATACTGTAGAAACTACAGTCCGCCGCTTCCTTGTACTTTCGTCTGGCAAAGGACCCAAAAGGGGCTTCAAATGTTGTGTGATGTGGTTGGTGTCTGTAAGAGTACATGTTGTGGTATAGCCGTGCTATCTATCAACAGTTTACATCTACTTGCCTTACATATACACCATCTTGGCTTGTTGCCGACGTGAACACCGGACCATTCCGCAGCTTGCTACACGCTCCGTCAATCACACCGCCTGCAACGCACAAGAAACACACTGCCGCGTGGTCAGAAGAACTTTCACTAGTTAGCGCCATCTGTCGTGGCAACGATGCATTTCTGGACAGATGTTCATAGAACATTCCATTTCCAGTCAGGAAGCCGTCCCAGGAGTTTGTCGATTTTATTAATGTTCACCCCGGCCCGCCCGGTTAGCCGACCGGTCGAACGCACGGCTTTCTGGAGTGGGAACGAGCGCCTGGTCCCCGGCACGAATCCGCCCGGCGGGCTTGTGTCGAGGTCCGGTGAGCCGGCCAGTCTGTGGATGGTTTTTAGGCGGTTTTCCATCTGCCTCGGCAAATGCGGGCTGGTTCCCCTTACTCCGCCTCAGCTACACTATGTCGGCGTGTGCTGCGCAAACAAGTTCTCCACGTACGCGTGCACCGCCATTACTCTTGCCACGCAAAGATAGAGGTTACACTCGTCTGGTGTGAGACGTTCCCGATAACCCTTGGTTCGGTGTGGGACGGTGGAGAGGTGAAGTGGACTGCGGTAGTCGTCGTGGGGTTGTGGACCACTGCGGCTGCGGCGGGGACGGAGCTTCTCCGTCGTTTCTAGGTCCCCAGTCAACATAAAATACAATACAATGTTTACCACTGTATAGCTCCAGAATGCCAATATGAGAATATCGTGAAAATAGTATTGATCGTACATTTCTGTGAGGTTGAAGTGTCATATACTCATACTATTTATTATTTTTCTAGTAAAATTACATGTATTCTCGAACAACATTTCAAAATACTTGGTCAGATGTGTCCACCCTCCCCGTCCTGAGCGAAGTGGCGCTGTGGTGAGAATACTCGACTCGCATTCGGGTTGACAACGGCTCAAACCCACGTCCGGCCATGCAGATTTAGTTTTTCCGTGATTTCCGTAAATCGCTCCAGACAAATGCCGGGATGGTTCCTTTGAAAGGGCACGGCCGATTTCCTTCCTTGTCCTTATGCAATTCGAGCTTGTGCTCCGTCTCTCATGACCTTGATGTCGACGGGACGTTAAACCCAATCTTCCTTCCTTTCTTTCTTTCTTTTTTCTAGCCTTCAGCTGCAAGCGAGAAGGAGAGCGCTAGTGCAGTACTTCGCTCTCGGATATTACGAGGCTGCAGTGGGGCAGAGCGAGAGACGAACAATCGGTGCTTGCAAAATTTAAAAGCTGTACTTTCAGAGGGCCGTAACTGCGTGCTATCAGAACTATCGCCAAAAATTTTCTTTGCCGGCCGTTGTGACCGAGCGGTTCTAGGCGCCTCAGTCCGGAACCGCGCTGCAGCTAAGGTCGCAGGTTCGAATCCTACCTCGGGCATGGATGTGTTGAAACGTTAGAAAAAATTACGTTATTTGATTTTCAAACAGCTGAGCAAAACTGAACGTACTGAGACATTTCTCTCTTTACTTATTCTGATCATCATTAAACTGACACACAATATTTTTAGCGCAACGCAATCTGACTTTCAATAATCCCCACAAAAGAATGGCCCTGACTAACAATAACGTATACCTTTCATGAATCACTTACCTCACAAAAATCTTCGTTACTTTAACTACTGCAATACAGCGAGCGCCAATACTGCCAGCTAAATAAAAGATTCTAACTACTGAAGGCACTAACTACTGGCTGGTTCAAATGGCTCTGAGCACTATGGGACTCAACTGCTGTGGTCATCAGTCCCCTAGAACTTAGAACTACTTAAACCTAACTAACCTAAGGACATCACACACATCCATGCCCGAGGCAGGATTCGAACCTGCGACCGTAACAGTCGCACCGTTCCTGACTGCGCGCCTAGAACCGCGAGACCACCGCGGCCGGCTACCTAACTACTGATAGGCTTAGTTAGCAAATGAAATATTTTGATAGAGAACAAACAACGCATTTACCTTAATAATGTTCAAAAGTCATCATATATATATCTATCAATTCATGACCTCCACCTTTACCAATTTCCTTTTTCTGGCGGACACACGTCCAGATCGTCCGCTTATAGCAACCTCTCAAAATTCTGGCGTCTCTCTCTCCACATTCACCATTGCTGGCGGCTCACCTCCAGCTGCGCAAAGCTACGCGCTGTTCCCATCCAACTGCCCAACACTACACAAGCGAATATTCCAATAATGAGTCCAACCAGCCACAGACTGCACACAGCACAGTCAATATTTTCATACAGAGCGCTACGTGGCGTTACCAACATAAAAACCTAAAGTGCCTACTTACAGTGTGTGATGTCCTTCGGTTAGTTAGGGTTAAGTAGTTCTAAGTCTAGGGGACTAATGGCCTGATATGTTAATTCCCATACTGCTTAGAGCCAGTTTTTGAAATTTTCGGTCAAGACTGATTGCTGGGGCTGATATCCTGTAAATGTATTTTTTCCTCAAAAAATGAAATCAAGTTGATGGCGTTTCCTTGCAAGTGTCTACAGCAGGACGACGTCTCTAGGCGCTACAGTCTGGAACCGCGCGACCGCTACGGTCGCAGGTTCCAATCCTGCCTCGGGCATGGATGTGTGTGATGTCCTTAGGTTAGCTAGGTTTAAGTAGTTCTAAGTTCTAGGGGACTGATGACCTTAGAAGTTAAGTCCCATAGTGCCCAGAGCCATTTTTGAACGATGTCTCGGGTGTAGCGGTAGTACCGTTAATTATGTATACACTGTAAATTATGTACACAAATCTTCCTCGTGCATCCGTTTATTATATCTTAAATCTGTATCAAAATCCCTACAGTAGTTCCATTGGTGCCATTGCATAAAGGGAAAAAAATGCGGCAGGGGTCTTTAATTTATAACATGCAGTAACGTAACTTTCGAATCTCGCCCCATCTACATCTACATTCTACATTTATACTCCGCAAGCCACCCAACGGTGTGTGGCGGAGGGCACTTTACGTGCCACTGTCATTACCTCCCTTTCCTGTTCCAGTCGCGTATGGTTCGCGGGAAGAACGACTGTCTGAAAGCCTCCGTGCGCGCTCTAATCTCTCTAATTTTACATTCGTGATCTCCTCGGGAGGTATAAGTAGGGGGAAGCAATATATTCGATACCTCATCCAGAAACGCACCCTCTCGAAACCTGGCGAGCAATCTACACCGCGATGCAGAGCGCCTCTCTTGCAGAGTCTGCCACTTGAGTTTATTAAACATCTCAGTAACGCTATCACGGTTACCAAACAATCCTGTGACGAAACGCGCCGCTCTTCTTTGGATCTTCTCTGTCAAACCGATCTGGTACGGATCCCACACTGATGAGCAATACTCAAGTATAGGTCGAACGAGTGTTTTGTAAGCTACCTCCTTTGTTGATGGACTACATTTTCTAAGCACTCTCCCAATGAATCTCAACCTGGTACCCGCCTTACCAACAATTAATTTTATATGATCATTCCACTTCAAATCGTTCCGCACGCATACTCCCAGATATTTTACAGAAGTAACTGCTACCAGTGTTTGTTCCGCTATCATATAATCATACAATAAAGGATCCTTCTTTCTATGTATTCCCAATACATTACATTTGTCTATGTTAAGGGACAGTTGCCACTCCCTGCACCAAGTGCCTATCCGCTGCAGATCTTCCTGCATACATTTTTGACGACGCCTATGTGCTTCGATGCAATGGCAGGACGTGCAACGCCTGCCTAGCAGACTCACCGAGTATGGCGACACCGACGAGGACGGGGAACATGAAGACGGCGAGCGAGGTGCGGTCGTACTCGGTGCCGAGCGCGATGCCGATGGCGCCCGCCACGTGGCACAGGCTGCGGAAGGTGGGGTGCACGTCCGCCATGGCCACCAGCGTCACCCAGACGGCCAGGATGGCCGTGTAGAAGTCGCAGAACTGCAGCACGCCCAGCGGCATCATGCACCACGAGTACACGTCCTCGCCCGCCTCGCACGCGTGGTAGAAGGTCGAGAAGAACATGGTGGCCGTGTAGACGAGCGCCTCGGTCCAGTAGCGGTGCCGGCACGCCACCACGACGGCCGGCGCGAAGAACAGGTTGGACAGCGTCAGCAGCAGCGCCGCCACCAGCAGCTCGCTCGTCGACGTCATGGCCGAGGCGTCGGTGCAGCCCCAGCCGCGGTAGCCGTGCACGCACGCGCACGACGAGAAGATGACGCCGCCGCTCAGGTAGTTGTTGCAGCGGCCGTACTCGCCGCACATGTCCGGGCCGCACGCCTGAGCAGACAGCCGAGAGCCAAAGTCAGTAACAAGAAGAGTGACGGGTAGTATTACTGGAAAGCAAGTGGAGGTCAGACAGACTTGCCACTCTTCGCAGTCGGCGTGGCTCATCGTTGCCCTATTTAGACTTCCACAACACACACAGTTCTTCCTTTTTTAACTTAAATAATGAAATGCACAGTTGTAACAGGTTTTTATATATATCGGTTTCGGTCTAGGATCAGACCATCACCGAGGCCAATTGGTTCAAATGGCTCTGAGCACTATGGGACTTAACATCTGAGGTCATCAGTTCCCTTGAACTTAGAACTACTTAAACCTAACTAACCTAAGGACATCACACACATCCATGCCCGAGGCAGGATTCAAACATGCGACCATAGCGGTCGCGCGGTTCCAGACTGAAGCGCCTAGAACCGCGCGGCCACACTGGTCGGCTCATCGAGTCCAGAAACTATCTCAACTACGCTTGTAACCAATCGGAACATCAGTTATAAGCAACATTAGGAGGTGATAATAAGCGCACACAAGAATCTGAGGCTGACACAACGTTTATGTGACGCATCTACAGCTAATTTTTGTAATGGAACAGTTTACCACGTATAACTGTTGTTCCAACAGCTTAAAAGCATAGCTAAGATCGTTTTCGGACTCGATGATGGTCGGATCCTAGACCGAAATCGAACGTCTTTAATAAAAAAATACGTACACAATTGTGTATTTCATTATGCAGTTTTTAACCTTCATTAAACCTGTACAATATCACCTACACTGAAGATTCTTATTTTTGACTGGAACAGTAGACACCATTGTCTCACAAATACAACAAACTGTTTTTGATATAAGGTCTCTTATGCAAACATCTGTTTTCTCATGTGGCCCAAACTTGTTTCAGCACCTCTGTGCCATCTGGTATTCTCCATTCAGTTCTTATTCTGCATTACTAGGTTACGTGGGACCTTCTGCAGATTGTTGGATAATGGTAGCTTAGCTTCTCATTAGCTTTCGACAATCCTTCAACTGTTACTGAAATGCATACCCAATAAACTACACATATTTTACACCATTTCACTCGTAAATAACTGTGACTGGACACTGCAGCTACATTAACACTGTGTTTTGAAAGGAACAGTGTTATTCACGAGTGACGTTGTCCAAGACATGTGTAGTATTTGTGCGTTTATTCTAACAACAGATCAATGTGCAACTGACGAAGATTTCCAAAATTAGAATTCTGCAATAATGTACAGAGGGTTCTACATAAAGCAATAATGAATAATAATTAAGAATATAATCTCTCAGTCTGTCCAAGGTTTTCGAGAGGTCTCCCTTCCTAGTCATTTCCGGTACTCGTAATACTCTTCCAAAAATTTCCAATTGGGATTCCCACTCGTAGCCTGTTGGTATACAAGGCCCGGAAAGCACGAAGTTCAACTACAGCCCGTTCTGCTCTCAAGAGTGTAAAAGAACACACCGAAGGCAGCTCACACTGAGGCGTTACCATGTCCGATACGATATGCGATGCGGCTGGCGACGCGGCGGAGGAGCAGTCAACATTAGCGGAGCGCATGGAAACATTGTGGAAGCGGCTTAACTGGTTTACACTGGGACGACAGCAGTACGACACCGACACTTAACGTCTTTCGTATCGCCCGGCGTAACATGGAGTGCCGGTCACTCCACGCAACTTGTGTCGTACGGTACACAGGCAGGGAAATTTCAAGTCATCCTATGAAGCAAAGCTACAGCACTCTTTGTGGTTAGTTCATCAGTAAAACTTCCAGTGTAAAAAATTTAAAAAATCACACTGTTCTGGGATTCGCCTTTGTTCTCCGCTATGCAGTCTTTCTCATGCGATTTTGAGGAAACTATTCGATGAAAAACTGATTTTTCCGCACTTATAGTCTGACATCACAGCTTGATCATGAATTGGTTTTCTGTTCGTTATTGCCCATAGTTATTGTGATACTTCGAATTAAAGTAAAACACAACACATATTTTGAAAAATTTGCACTGAAGACTGTGCTCGCCGGCCAGAACACGTGTTGCTGCGTGCGAAATACTGGTAACATATCTAAATTATTTTTAATGGTGGAAGGAGAGAGACACCTCTTTCCATTCTCGAGAAAATACGTGAGATACTGTATATTTGTCGTTGTTCTCGGAGCGGTTGGCCGCTGTGCGCCGCACGCGAGGCCACTGCCTGATGATTTGCGCACTATTGAGCTGCGTCGTGGTTCTCTTCTTCGTATGCTCCCCATGCAAGCCGACGCTGAATATGGAACAACTTACTGAAAAGAAAAGACACAGGGAGTGATTAGTTGACGAAGCAGGATGGGTGTTTTTTTCAGACTTTTCCCTAATCTCAGGAGATTTTATGGCAGTCGTAAAAGAGAATTGAAAGCGAAATTACGTTTACTTATGAATAAGCAGCTGCGCGAAGCCAAGAGGACACGTCGTCTTTTTCCTTATCATCATGGGCTTTTTCCATTTCCTCAAAAACACTGTCTACCACTACACGGGGTTCACCACCCACTGCTACACCACTGACTGCCGATTTACTTCAAACCAGCAACGTTTCTTCAAAATATTCCTCAAACTGAATTATATACCACTCCGCTAGACTGAGCAGTTGTAGAAATACTATCCTACCTTTATCAATTTGGAACGATTACTTACGCATGTACTACAGCGACTGAAGTAACAATGTAGGATGGCGTACCAAAAATTAGCTTTCCAAGGTGAAACTTTTAACGTTGTTCACACACCTTAACCAACTTACCTTACTGTAATGAGTAGCCTCTCGGCGGAAGAAATAGCAAGCAGAAAATTTGTGTCTTGCTTTGTCAGAGTAACTGACAGTAGTTGCTCCAAAAGATGGAAACTGTCTGGACTTCTGGACTCATTCTGTAGAAATCATGGAATATGTGTTCGTGTTAGGGGAGCTCACCAGAAACCACGGATGCTATTTAGAGCACTGTAAGGGTGCACCCAGTACACTTCCCTTTCTTTTACAGTTTCTTCAACTTCAAATAACGACCAGCCACAATAACGTATTCTTCACAAGAGGTGATGGTTGCAAGTGAAACTGAAAGAGAAAAGTGATCCTTGCTGTGTCGTTGCTTGTCGTATGGCGAGCCGCATCGTGCATCTTGCAGCGTATCGTGTCATCCCAGTGGGAACACGTGTGTCGCACCTATAAATGTCGCGTTGCGCGACCTTCACTCCAATGTGTTCTATCATACAGCCTCAGTATGAACCACGCGTCACTCTGCTTTGTTAATAATGTTTAAGAGGATTAGACAGAAATTTAGATTTTCTTAAAAATGCTCATTTTGTAGCAATAAGAAGTTTCATATGGAGAGTGTCCGAGAAGTCTCAGTTTCCCTCTATACTTGGAACAACTGGGCGAATAAAATACTATTCTGTGTCTTATTGGTATCGCAGGTCTGAAGCTAACAAAAACCATTTTTGGTAGAATTGTATTACTTTTTCATTATTGCAGTGTTTCAGTAGTGCAGCCATGGCTGATGTGAGCCGACACAGTTACACTGTTGAGGTACGGTGAGGGGAGAGAGAGAGAGAGAGAGAGAGAGAGAGAGAGAGAGAGAGAGAGAGAGAGTGTATGCGCACCAACGTACACATACAAAACAACCAATGAGAGAAACAATGAGTGCGTTTCGCCGTCGCTTCGACAAGGCAAAACCTTTTAAAGCCATCCAGCTTGTTTGGGAAAAATGTGCTTTTGCTTCAGGCAACATACACCTCTGTCCAAGACATAATCGCCTTCTTTTTGTGCCACGAGTGGAGCATTTTTCATTCTGGTGCCCACTGCATGAGTTGCAATCCCTCTCTTCTCAGGATATGGTCCGGGATGTCGCCGCGGTTACTAATCGGGTTATGGACAATGGAAATTCTTATTTGGAGCGTTGCAAATGCGGTTAAGACTTCAGTTCAAGGGGCAATAGAATCATGGATCACGTGTAGGTAGGCCTACAGTAGGACAGAGCTCCAGCACACTTTGGTATTCAGGTGTGCGAGATACCCGAACAATTTCTAGGCCGCTGGACTGGACGTGCTCCCTGCCGCCGTTGGATAAGCAGCTGCAGCAGCAAGTCCTATACTCCTAGCTCACTCATTCGTTACATAGTTTAATTCTTAATTTCTTTGCGTGTTTTTGGTACTTGCATTGTCTAATTTATAAATTTCTGGCGTATTATAGTATTTGAGAGTTGTAGCATCGCATTTTAGTACCAGAATAGTGTAAAATCGCGTAGTCTCCTTCCGCCGCCGAGCAGTGTGTCAGCAGTGCGCAAGTAGAAGCATTACTGCATTTACTAGGCGATCTTGTATTTTAATAACCGTTTAAATTTTGTGTCGATTTGTTTGCGCTCTCTGTAGATTAGTTCAGACGTTCTTTGCACAACAGTTTTTAGCATGGATAGGGACTGCAACTGCTGTGTTCGGATGCAGGCTGAGTTGGCATCCCTTCGCTCCCAGCTTCAGGCAGTGTTGGCTTCGGTCACACAGCTTGAGGCTGTTGCCAATGGGCATCACTGTAGCGTTCCGGATGGGGGTTTGTCGGGGACGGCCAGCTCGTCCCACGCATCCCCCGATCGGACTACGACTGTGGTTGCCCGGGATACTGCCCGCATTGAGGCTGATCCCTCACCTTTGGTAGAGTGGGAGGTCGTCTCGAGGTGTGGCAGGGGGCGAAAGACATTCCGGAGGGCTGAACGGAAGGCCTCTCCAGTTTGTCTGACGAACCGGTTTCAGGCTCTGTCTCAGGCTGATACTGATCTTCGGCCTGACATGGCTGCTTGTCCTGTTCCAGAGGTTGCCCCTCAGTCTGCAAGATCCGGGCGGTCGCAGAGGGTGGGCTTACTGGTAGTTGGGAGCTCCAACGTCAGGCGCGTAATGGGGCCCCTTAGGGATATGGCAGCAAGAGAGGGGAAGAAAACCAATGTGCACTCCGTGTGCATACCGGGGGGAGTCATTCCAGATGTGGAAAGGGTCCTTCCGGATGCCATGAAGGGTACAGGGTGCACCCATCTGCAGGTGGTCGCTCATGTCGGCACCAGTGATGTGTGTCGCTATGGATCCGAGGAAATCCTCTCTGGCTTCCGGCGGCTATCGGATTTGGTGAAGACTGCCAGTCTCGCTAGCGGGATGAAAGCAGAGCTCACCATCTGCAGCATCGTCGACAGGACTGACTGCGGACCTTTGGTACAGAGCCGGGTGGAGGGTCTGAATTAGAGGCTGAGACGGTTCTGCGACCGTGTGGGCTGCAGATTCCTCGACTTGCGCCATAGGGTGGTGGGGTTTCGGGTTCCGCTGGATAGGTCAGGAGTCCACTACACGCAACAAGCGGCTACACGGGTAGCAGGGGTTGTGTGGCGTAGGCTGGGCGGTTTTTTAGGTTAGATGGCCTTGGGCAAGTACAGAAAGGGCAACAGCTTCAACGGGTGCAGGGCAAAGTCAGGACATGCGGGGACCAAGCAGCAATCGGTATTGTAATTGTAAACTGTCGAAGCTGCGTTGGTAAAGCACCGGTACTTCAAGCGCTGATAGAAAACACCGAAGTTGAAATCGTTATAGGTACAGAAAGCTGGCTGAAGCCAGAGATAAATTATGCCGAAATTTTTACAAAGGTACAGATGGTGTTTAGAAAGGATAGATTGCATGCAACCGGTGGTGGAGTGTTCGTCGCTGTTAGTAGTAGTTTATCCTGTAGTGAAGTAGAAGTGGATAGTTCCTGTGAATTATTATGGGTGAAGGTTACACTCTACAACCGAACTAGGTTAATAATTGGCTCCTTTTACCGACCTCCCGACTCAGCAGCATTAGTGGCAGAACAACTGAGAGAAAATTTGGAACACATTTCACATAAATTTTCTCAGCATGTTATAGTCTTAGGTGGAGATTTCAATTTACCAAATATAGACTGGGACACTCAGATGTTTAGGACGGGTGGTAGGGACAGAGCATCGAGTGACATTATACTGAGTGCACTATCCGAAAATTACCTCGAGCAATTAAACAGAGAACCGACTCGTGGAGATAACATCTTGGACCTACCGATAACAAACAGACCCGAACTTTTCGAATCTGTATGTACAGAACAGGGAATCAGTGATCATAAGGCCGTTGCAGCATCCCTGAATATGGAAGTTAGTAGGAATATAAAAAAAGGGAGGAAGGTTTATCTGTTTAGCAAGAGTAATAGAAGGCAGATTTCAGACTACCTAACAGATCAAAACGAAGATTTCTGTTCCGACACTGACAATGTTGAGTGTTTATGGAAAAAGTTCAAGGCAATCGTAAAATGCGTTTTAGACAGGTACGTGCCGAGTAAAACTGTGAGGGACGGGAAAAACCCACCGTGGTACAACAACAAAGTTAGGAAACTACTGCGAAAGCAAAGAGAGCTTCACTCTAAGTTTAAACGCAGCCAAAACCTCTCAGACAAACAGAAGCAAAACGATGTCAAAGTTAGCGTAAGGAGGGCTATGCGCGAAGCGTTCAGTGAATTCGAAAGTAAAATTCTATGTACCGACTTGACAGAAAATCCTAGGAAGTTCTGGTCTTACGTTAAATCAGTAAGTGGCTCGAAACAGCATATCCAGACACTCCGGGATGATGATGGCATTGAAACAGAGGATGACACGCGTAAAGCTGAAATACTAAACACTTTATTCCAAAGCTGTTTCACAGAGGAAGACCGCACTGCAGTTCCTTCTCTAAATCCTCGCACAAACGAAAAAATGGCTGACATCGAAATAAGTGTCCAAGGAATAGAAAAGCAACTGGAATCACTCAACAGAGGAAAGTCCACTTGACCTGACGCGATACCAATTCGATTCTACACAGAGTACGCGAAAGAACTTGCCCCCCTTCTAACAGCCGTGTACCCCAAGTCTCTAGAGGAACGGAAGGTTCCAAATGATTGGAAAAGAGCACAGGTAGTCCCAGTCTTCAAGAAGGGTCGTCGAGCAGATGCGCAAAACTATAGACCTGTATCTCTGACGTCGATCTGTTGTACAATTTTAGAACATGTTTTTTGCTCGAGTATCATGTCGTTTTTGGAAACCCAGAATCTATTATGTAGGAATCAACATGGATTCCGGAAACAGCGATCGTGTGAGACCCAACTCGCTTTATTTGTTCATGAGACCCAGAAAATATTAAAAAAATGGCTCTGAGTACTATGGGACTCAACTGCTGAGGTCATTAGTCCCCTAGAACTTAGAACTAGTTAAACCTAACTAACCTAAGGACATCACAAACATCCATGCCCGAGGCAGGATTCGAACCTGCGACCGTAGCGGTCTTGCGGTTCCAGACTGCAGTGCCTTTAACCGCACGGCCACTTCGGCCGGCAGAAAATATTAGATACAGGCTCCCAGGTAGATGCTATTTTTCTTGACTTCCGGAAGGCGTTCGATACAGTTCCGCACTGTCGCCTGATAAACAAAGTAAGAGCCTACGGAATATTAGACCAGCTGTGTGGCTGGATTTAAGAGTTTTTAGCAAACAGAACACAGCCATGTTGTTATCAATGGAGAGACATCTACAGACGTTAAAGTAACCCCTGGCGTGCCACAGGGGAGTGTTATGGGACCATTGATTTTCACAATATATATAAATGACCTAGTAGATAGTGTCGGAAGTTCCATGTGGCTTTTCGCGGATGATGCTGTAGTATACAGAGATGTTGCAGTATTAGAAAATTGTAGCGAAATGCAAGAAGATCTGCAGCGGATAGGCACTTGGTGCAGGGAGTGGCAACTGACCCTTAACATAGACAAATGTAATGTATTGCGAATACATAGAAAGAAGGATCCTTTATTGTATGATTATATGATAGCGGAACAAACACTGGTAGCAGTTACTTCTGTAAAATATCTGAGAGTATGCGTGCGGAACGATTTGAAGTGGAATGATCATATAAAATTAATTGTTGGTAAGGCGGGTACCAGGTTGAGATTCATTGGGAGAGTCCTTAGAAAATGTAGTCCATCAACAAAGGAGGTGGCTTACAAAACACTCGTTCGACCTATACTTGAGTATTGCTCATCAGTGTGGGATCCGTACCAGATCGGGTTGACGGAGGAGATAGAGAAGATCCAAAGAAGAGCGGCGCGTTTCGTCACTAGGTTATTTGGTAACCGTGATAGCGTTACGGAGATGTTTAACAAACTCAAGTGGCAGACTCTGCAAGAGAGACGCTCTGCATCGCGGTGTAGCTTGCTCGCCAGGTTTCGAGAGGGTGCGTTTCTGGATGAGGTATCGAATATATTGCTTCCCCCTATTTATACCTCTCGAGGAGATCACGAATGTAAAATTAGAGAGATTAGAGCGCGCACGGAGGCTTTCAGACGGTCGTTCTTCCCGCGAACCATACGCGACTGGAACAGGAAAGGGAGGTAATGACAGTGACACGTAAAGTGCCCTCCACCACACACCGTTGGGTGGCTTGCGGAGTATAAATGTAGATGTAAATGTAGATGTAGACGTGGTTTAACAACGTTATCAGCCCCACTGAAATGACCATTACGAAGCACGGGCGTTACCACGCCAGCCAACTCATTACAGGGAATAATTTGACCTGAAGTTGCTGAACTTCGTTACAAGACTTGCGCACAGAAGTCAGGGTAGCCTATTCGAAGCATAACTCCCGAGATGCCTCTTATGGACGGATTGTTTCGCACAGATCGCTGTGTAAAGCATAATGGTGCGCACACGTATCTGTAGTTTACTTTTTGTAAGTAAGTACACTCATGCACATAAATTAAGGGTTATTGCAGAATGTGGCGCCACACAACGTGGCACTACAGAAAACTGGCGCTAATACCATAGGCACATAGGTAACACACACGACACAGATCTGTAAGTCCACGGTATTGGTGATAAGCTGAGAAAACGTTCCCGAAACACATGTGCTACAAAACGCCTGCGCATGTACCCCGACATCAATATGGGATAGGATCACCATGCACACTTACACAGGCCGCACAGCAGGTTGGCATACTCTGTATCAGATGGTCGAGAAGCTACTGGGGTATAGCCTCCCATTCTTGCACCAATGCCTGTCGGAGCTCCTGAAGTGTCCTAGGGGTGTGAAGGCGTGCAGCGATACATCGACCGAGAGCATCCCAGACGTGCTCAATGGGGTTTAGGTCTGGAGAACAGACAGGCCCCTCCATTCACCTGATATCTTCTGTTTCAAGGTACTCCTCCATGGTGGCAGCTCGATGGGACCGTGCATAATCATTCATGAGGAGGAAGGTGGGACCCACTGCACCCCTGAAAAGGCGGACATACTGGTGCAAAATGACGTCCTGATGCACCTGACCTGTTACAGTTCCTCTGTCAAAGACACGCAGGGGTGTACGTGCACCAATCATAATCCCACCCCACACCATCAAACCACGACCTGCATACAGGTCCCTTTCAGGAACATTAAGGGGTTGGTATGTGGTTCCTGCTTCACGCCAGATGAAAACCCGTGAGAATCACTGTTCAGACTGTAGCTGGACTCGTCTGTGAACATAAACTGGGACAACTGTGCCAATTACCATGTACTGTGTTCTTGACACCAGGCTTTACGGCCTCTCCTGAGACCAGGGGTCAGTGGAATACACCTTGCAGGTCTCCGGCCGAATAAACCATGTCTGTTCAGTCGTCCGTAGACTGCGTGTCTGGAGATAATTGTTCCACTGGCTGCGGTAAGGTCCCGAGCAAGGCTACCTGCAGTACTCCATGGCCGTCTGCGGGCACTGATGGTGAGATATCGGTCTTCTTGTGGTGTTGTACACTATGGACGTCACGTACTGTAGTGCCTGGACACGATTCCTGTCTGTTGGAATCGTTGCCATATTCTTGAGATCTCACTTTGTGGCACACGGAGGGCCAGTGGCCAGTGCTACTACCTGCTGTGTTTGACCAGCCTCCAGTCGCCCTAGTATTCTACCCCCCGTAACGTCATCAACATGTGTTCTTTGAGCCATTTTCAACACACAGTCACCATTAGCACGTCTGAAAACGTCTACACACTTACTCGCTGCACCGTACTCTGACATGCACCAACACACCTCTGAGTATGTGGACTGCTGCCAGCACCACTGTGCGACGACCGCAGGTCAAATCCACCGCATGGTCATACCTAGAGGTGATTTAAACCCGCTAAGCGCCCACCAGGGCGTTGTTTCGGCATGTATCAGCATTATCCTTAATTTATGAGCATGAGTGTACATACAGGGCGTTATTGGACGCACTACTCAAGAGTGGCAAACCTTGTCGCATGCCTTTCTTTTTGTCATTATATTTTAAATTAGAAAATTAAAGGAGGTCTAAGCAAAGCAATTCACGGTGTCCAGATTCGTAACTACAGAGACTGAACGAACTACTTCAGAAAGCACGAGTCCATTTTCTCTATAAAGTCAAGACGGCTATCTTAATTTCCTAAGTCTCTGGTGGAAAACGCAGAACGCGTTGGATTTGCAAAGGACAGGCAGAGAAATGGAGCAATAAAAATACGGTTCTTGGTGAAGAGTTCAGTCCGGCCTGCGAGAGACTCTATGTAACGGAAGTCTGGCGCAGAGCTTATGAGTAGTCACGTAGAACATTTTACAGGAAGGCACAGGGCGATGGCCGAAACTCTGACCTCATTTTTGCAACGGCAAGGGAGGGTCGCGTTTGGCTGTTCTTGTGGAAGGGCACAGCCTCTTAACTGTGTTCGTGTAAATTCCCAACACTTCTGTTAAAGTGACGGTATTGAAACTCATTTTTTTTAAAACTGAGGATGGATTCCGAATGTCCATTGGATTTATTCGTAGAGGCGATGATTTGGCGGGATTTTCGGTGACAGGTGGTTTCAGGCGACCGCAGCTGCAGTCTCCCCACTTTTTACGAATTTCTGGACTTCTGTACGTTGGCATAATCCGTAAGATACCGCGAATGTGCGTGGGGAAATGGGAATTCGGCCTTGAGGTTTCGTGGAGAGAGAGGTCGGTTTGTGGTTATCGCGGCGTCTTTTCGGAGACACTCCGCGTTTTTGGAAGATCGGTTTGAGATGAGATCCGCAATGAGACCCTACACAGACGATCAGTGTTCGAGCCGCGACAGCACCATCGTCTCCTGCGGCAGACAAAGGAGCGCGTCAGTGGCGCCATTTCAGCATACGGTGAGTGTAACTCGCAGCACTGGCGCGTACGGGAACTCTGAGACATCCACTGAGTTGCAGGTCATTGACTAGTTTCTGTCTCACATCCACGGCAGCTCTGTTGAATGCACGTGCTTTGTCGATAATCCGGCAGCTGTCCAGTCACTAATTTATTGTTATATTCCGTGCAGTTGATTTAAAATTGACAGGGTCTGGAGTGATTAATGATTGTGTTGAGAGGGCCTAATTACTCGTATCAAGCAACGGGATAACTCCGTGAGCCAGTGAACAGACAGTTACTTTGTATTTGAACATTGCTCGTTATAGATTGATTTACATTTTACATGAATATTTAATTACTCGCTGTTCTTTTATTTATCACCTGAGACTGACATTAGGTCTTATGACATTCTGCTAGTGAGACTGATAGCTTTAGAGGCTTTCAGATAGCGTTACTGGGATATATTGCGTACATTGATTACAAGACTTGATTGAAAGCATGTGGGACGCTTTAAGGTAAATTTTTGGACGAGACAGTCAACCTCACACACTGCATTTTGCTCTACAAGACATGTAAATCTGATGTAATTTGGAGCCTCTAAGTGTGTGAGTCCATGGACTATTGGTAGCATGTTTGACTAGTAATCAACACGTCCTCTGTCCAGGGTTCGAACCCAGCCTCTGCTTAGAATATGAACAAAATCATCAGCGAAGACGGCCGAAGACTTCTGGTGTAACGAAAAATATTCCTCCTGCAAGCAGTCTTATCAGAGAAGGAGGAGGAGCGGACAGAGTTTAAGGGCGAGCTCTTGGACATGAGGTGCGAAACTGCCCCTAAAATGCGGAAGAATCACCAATGATCAACTGCATGAGGATACAGAATGAAACGGAAACCATTTCAATAACGACATTATTTATATCAACAAGATATGTGGACGGTTAGTTAAAAAACTATCATCTTGATCTCTGCATCGCAAAGATACCACATTAGTCGCCTAAACGCAACTCCGGGAGCGGTACTGCCAAGGGAGAAGTGACCCACATACGATGAGTCGGGGCATGGAACGTTAGCCGTATGAACGTGGTAGGCAAGCTAGAAAATCTGGAAAGGGAAATGAGGAGTCTCTACCTACATACAATTGGAGTCAGCGAAGTGAAGAAGGCCAGGATTTCTGGTTAGATGAACACAGGATAATATAAACGACAGGAGAAAGTGAGGTAACGGGAGTAGAATTCGTTATGAATGGGAAAGTAGGGCAAAGAATGAGCTACTGAGAACAGTTCAGTGATAGGATTGTTCTCATCATATTCGACAGCAAACCAACGCCAACAAAACAGATCAGGTATACATGCCGACTTCAAAAGCAGAAGATAAAGTTGGAGAAAGAATATGAGGATATTAAACGGGTACTTCAATAAGTAAAGTGACTCATGAAAGACCAGAAGGGGCAGAAGAAAGAATTACGGGAGAATAAGGACCAGGTAACGGGAATGAGAGCGGGGAAAGTCTAATTTAGTTCTGCAATAAATTTCAGCTAGTAAAAACGAATAAACTTTTTTTAAAAAAATCACAAGAGGATGGCGTATAGGGCTACTAAGAAAATACTCGGAGACACAGTAAAATTCCAGCTGGATTGTATCTTGGTCAGCATCTTACCATCAAAAGTCCGGCCACATCCCTTTTCCAAATTAAAACTGGCCCGCTTTAGTCGTGATGTATTTTGTTTTTCGTTAGCTGATACTGCACATTCGCTCACATTTTTGAAAGCTTTTGGGCAGATACTCGTACATGGCAGATCCTGTGCAGGTGTTACACTCTCAGGAATAGAATCACTACTACGCACTTCGAGAATGGTAGTTGTTTTTGACAGTAATACCACCACATGCATTTTTACCAAAAGGAAGCCACGAAATCTGTATTAAAATGACATCGCAATTACCTGTTGGATATATTCCAATCTCTCTCTTGCCCTACAGCTGTTGTCCTCTACGGCCTCGTGTAGTAACATGGCAGCTATTTCCTGAGATCTTAACACTTGTCGTATGTTCATGTTCCTTCTTCAAATCAGTGCTCTTTTTTGCCTGTGTTAATCTTCTTTTTGTATCTTCCTTGGATCACCAACCTTTTTTTAAAAATTTTTTCTCTCTCATGTAACTATTCATTTCTGAGTACCATCTACACTCCTACGTCCTCAATTATCGCTAATCTTATTACTGTCATTTCTCGTTACTTTCACCTTTCTTTGATTTCTTTCTTAGTCGATATTCTGTGCTCTTCAGACGGTTCCTTCTATTCGAATTCTATTCCTGAAACTTTCTTATACTTTCGTGTAACCCATCAGTTATCTGTACATCACCTACTCATGCACGTGGGAGCACTTTGGTTGCGTGTGTTTGAGCTGAACACTTTCTTGCTCTGTTGGCTATCTGAGAGCGTCGACCGCGGACATTCGATATGCGCCGGCAGCTGTTACAAATCCCGGACGCCGGGGATACACAAACAACCTAGGCCGACAAAGCCACGTGCCGCAATGTTTTGAAGCTCTGCGAGAAACTGGAACACCGGCAGCGTCTGACTGCTGTGGAGAAGTAGCGATGGGAAGAGGGGAGCGAAGGAAGGCGTGGGAGAGTGGGAAAGATCGATCGGATTGTAGATCGCAGTGACGTCCACTGTCATCCACACGGATATTTTCCTACCCTGCATATCTGCACCAACGCAAACTTTTACCAGTGCAAGATCACGCGGAGTGTTATTAGCACATGAAACAGTGCAAAATAGTCATTATCTCAAGATCAGTGCTTATTTTTCTACGTGAACTGCTTCTTCGCCTCAGCTGTTGTCTGCAGTGGTAAGGAGTTAAAAAGGAACGGACGTACAAACTACTGACGACGAGGTCGAGACACTATTTTTAGATCTTTAAATAGACCAGGGGCCCTACGACAGTGTGCGAAAATTTTCTTCTTCATTTGTGTGCTACAAATGAACAGCAATACCACCAATTGTCAGGCACAGATTATTGAATTCTCGCCATCCAATCACGTAAAGGAAAAAACTGTATTTATTAGTGCATACAGTACTGTGATACGTTTGCAAGTAGTGGCCGTAATTACTAAATGGGGCAATGAGTATAAATTATCACTTTTCCTGGGATTCACATATTTCGAGACTAGTTTTGATTATGTCAGCAAAATATGTACAAAACGTCCTTGAAAAACACGGAAGTGATTCATTCTGTGTTAGTATGCGGAGAGTATACACGGGAATGGTGCAAATTTATTGGACTACATCACGATTGTGGTGGAGGACTGAGGGAAAGGACTGAATTTTGCAATAAATTTCAGCTAGTAATAGCGAACACACTGTTCAAAAATCACAAGAAGAGAACAAATACTTGGAAATTGCCCGGTGGCGTAGGAAGACTGCAGGGGGATTACCTCATGGTCAGACAGACGCACAGGAAGCAAATATTAAACAGTAAAGTCCATCTAGGAGAAGACATCAATTCGAATCACAATTAAGTTACTACGACTAGCAGTCTGAATTCTGAGAGAATCACACGGAAGAATGATTGTGGAAAGAAGTGGGATCCTCAAGTTGGAAGAATCCTCAAG
The DNA here is from genome assembly GCF_021461385.2 of Schistocerca piceifrons. Lineage (NCBI taxonomy): Eukaryota > Metazoa > Arthropoda > Insecta > Orthoptera > Acrididae > Schistocerca > Schistocerca piceifrons. The sequence continues at coordinate 177,191,155 of NC_060141.1, read as the reverse complement.
TTGGAAGATGAGTTGCGCTTGAAGTTCTCAAAAGGCCGTAGATCCTGCGATAAGGTATAAAACAGTTGGAAGCGCAGTTGAAGAGAAATGGACATCTCGGGAAATTTACAGAATTTGTTTTTGGATAGATTTGGCTACGAGCAAACAATTATTTCTTCTTTTTTACCCAGATATGTACAGAATTTCAGTTTCTCAGAACAGTATTGACAACTTTAAGAAAGAAACAGTTATGCCACGCTGTGGTTTTTGTGGCTCTCAGTATCTTGTGTTATACCTGTTTTTCTTACACTGTTTGTCATCTGTAAGCCATAGTTTGCGTTTTGTGTACCTAATATTGAAATTTCTGGTTCTCAGTCGGCGCCACATTGGGCGACTTGCGGCCGATGATGAGGATGAAATGATGATGATGACAACAGAACACCCTTTTCCGCTCGGGGATTGGGTGTTGTGTTGTTATCATCATTTCATCCTCGTCATCGGCCGCAAGTCGCCCAATGTGGCGCCGACTGAAGTAAGACTTGCACCTGGCGGCCGAACCCGAATGGGACCTCCCGGACAACAATGCCATACGATCGTTTCATTTCATTCTGCTTCTCTGTTCAATTTATCGAATTGCAGTCCTGAAATATCAACCGATAATTACCAGATGTGTTGCGTTTGTCTGTGTTGGTACTGGTTGTCCATAGTTTTCTGTGCTGAATTATATATTCCGTAGGCTATTATATGTCCTTGTTTACGCGTTTACGAGTATGTTGGCTATTCTGAGTGATTCTTTGTTGTTATAGTTGAGGGTGTACCATTTGCTTCTTGTTGTGAGGGGATTCTTGTTCATGTGCGTCTGTGTGTGTTCTGTCTGTTTGTGTGTTCTATGTGCTTACACACACACACACACACACACACACACACAAGACAACATTCCCAGTCGTGGAAATATACCGAAACACACGAAAGACAATGGAGCTTTTAGAGGGTTCCAGGAGAAAAATAAACTGCAGATACATCCGAAATCGTCATCCACCAAGATAACAGATCGTAAACAAAGCTTTTGTATGAAGCAGCTAGCACCATCTCCTCCACTGACGATCGTGGCAGTCAGTCGTGATCACTGAGTAACACACAACATTGCGAGAAGAGACGGTCCGTCGACTTGTAAAGTCACGTTTGCTGCCGAAGGGATAACCTAGTGCCGACCGGAGTGGCCGAGCGGTTCTAGGCGCTAGAGTCTGGAACCGCGCGACCGCTACGGTCGTAGGTTCGAATCCTACCTCGGGCATGGCTATGTGTGATGTCCTTAGGTAAGTTAGGTTTAAGTAGTTCTAAGTTCTGTAAGTAGGCTGTTTATGTTTTCTCTATGTAAGTAGGCTGTTTATGTTTTCTTATTGGCAACGATACGTAGCGCTCAAAATGAAAATCACTGGCTGTGCTGTGTGCAGTCTGTGGCTGCTTTGCATTGTTGTAATACTCGCCATTGTAGTGTTAGGCAGCTGGCTGTGAACAGCGCGTAGCGTTGCACAGTTGGAGGTGAGCCGCCAGCAGTGGTGGATGTGGGGCGAGAGATGGCGGAGATTTGTAATTTGTCATGAACTGATATATATATTATGACTTGTGATGATATCAAGGTAAATACATTGTTCGTTCTCTATTAATATCTTTCATTTGCTAACTATCCCTATCAGTAGTTAGTGCCTTCCATAGTTTGAATCTTTTATTTAGCTGGCAGTAGTGGCGCTCGCTGTATTGCAGTAGCTTGAGTAGCGAAGATTTTTGTGAGGTAAGTGATTTGTGAAAGGTATAGTTTAATGTTAGTCAGGGCCATTCTTTTGTAGGGAATTTTGAAAGTCAGATTGCGTTGCGCTAACAAAATATTGTGTGTCAGGTTAAGCACAGTCATGTAAAATTGTTGAAAGGGGACGTTTCAGTTCTAGGGGACTGATGACCTTAGAAGTTAAGTCCCATAGTGTTCAGAGCCATTTTGATAACCTTGCGACAGTCCCGGAGCATCTAACTTCGACGCTCTGTATCGCCGTTGGATGATGTTTCCGGACGCGGGTTCCTATCCGCGATTTGTTCCTCCTAGAAGACTGTCGCAACTTTCCTGTGCGGTAGGGGCGAAGGCTTGCATAGTTCCCTCTTGTACATATTGCGTATCACCCGCCTTTCCATGCAGCATTCTTTTCCATTCTTCTGTGTGTTACTCTTGTCAGCAACTTGAATATATAAGCTGTTAAACTGACTATACGATGGTTCTCACACTTATCTGCCCTTGCTATTTTTGAGATTGTACATACGACATTTTTCCGGAAGTCTGATGCTATGTCTCCAGTCGCATAAGGCTCTACACACCAAATTAATCATCCTTACCTTCAATGACGTTGCTCGAATTCCTCCAGAAAAAGGCAGGAGGTACATAGTAACAACAAACAGAAATCTGAGAACCGAAAACAAATCTGTCTCATTTTGATCAACGAAAAAAGTTACACAGGTGAGAATTGTAAAGCTCATGAACTGAGAAGCAAGAACAAAGACTTGAGAACTAAGAAGTTGTGAGGGTACTGGTGTGTAGTATCTGTAATTGGTTGTTCTCTGGAGGGCGACAATGCCCAGTGGCGCAAGCAGAGGCAGTTGTTGAGAGGATGTGGAAGGTGTAGGCTGCGTGAGCCAAAGGCGGTTGCGTAGCGAAGGAGTTATCTCTATGTTTAATAGTAGAGGCACACAGTTTGAATAATAGTGTGTTTATGTTTGTGCAGTGTGATAAAGGAAATAAATTAAATTTTACCAGTTCTTAATGGTCTCCATCAGTTAGTACCACACCATTGCATTTAACAATGAACGAAGTCTCGATATACAGTTATACACGGTCAGCTACAACAAGAGAATTGTAACATAATCATTAATTAACCCATATAATCTCCAAGGAGACGGGAGCTTATAAAGTGAGGAGTGAGAAGCGAGCTGTAAGAACGAAGAAAGAGGAAATTAACTTCAATAACCGAGGTTGGTTCTAGAGAGAAAACGAGAACTTCTTGGAATGGCGAATTTTACAGTTCTCCGTGCTCCGTTTGCCCCTCAATCCCACAGATCGCCTCCTATCCTGTTTTACAGCACAGGCCAGCCTCCGACCTCCACATTCTGCGTTGAGGTGTGGAAGTCCAATATCCTGTCACCTACTCGTACAACTCGCAGTGTCCAATGGTTCATAACGTTTTGGCTTATTGGTGAATATCCAGAACGAGTAAATATATCGAAGTCTGGTTTTTGCTGCTACGGAAAACAATGTGACGAATGTTCTGCCCTTAATAAGTAATTGTTTAAGTTTATAGCTGCCGAATTACAATACTGTTCGAAAAAAGCACTATGACACTGGAAAAACAGTATACTCGGCTGTAGCCTTGTCACAACCGACGATCATACAGCGAGATGTCTCCCCTATTCCACCATAGAAAATAGGAATGCTGTACCTTCAGCTGCCGCCTACAACCGAGCCACCAACCACACATAGATGAACTGCAGGTGGTCGCCCGTTCAGTGCACCACCAACACAACCACGGGAGACCGCTCTTCCAGCAGCCGCCTCGGTACCAGGTAGCGCTACGCTCCCCATAAGCAGTGCTGCTATCGTCGGTAGCATGTCTCTTCACCAAGTCATACGCAGCCACCACGCTTTCCAAGTGTTCTTCCGATGGACGGCTTTATAGGACACCGGCCTGCCTCTCTCCAGCCATTCGACACCAGGGTTCTTGTGCTTAATGCCGACCGCTTTGCAGTTCCTCAGAGTTCCGTTCTCTGAGCGCGCGTACACTCCAGGCCTTACGCCAGCCACACCAAGGTCCACCAGTCGGAGCGTACTGCCTCGTCGGCCGCGGGTGCGCCAACCATGGATTATGTTCAAAAAAATGGCTCTGAGCACTACGAGACTTAACATCTGGAGGTCATCAGTCCCGTAGGACTTAGAACTACTTAAACCTAACTAACCTAAGGACAACACACATATCCATGCCTGAGGCAGGATTCGAACCTGCGATCGTAGTAGTCGCGCGGTTCCGGACTGAAGCGCCTAGAACCGTTCGGCCACCGCGGCCGGCGGACTATGTTCCCCTATGAATATTCCCCGGTATGATACCCTATTAGGACAGACCAGATACTTAACTGCCATTGCTAGCATAAATGACGTCGCTCGTGTCTTCTAAGAAGCTGTTTCTGTATTTGTTCATAAGATTAATAAAGCCCCATTGTTCTTTGGCTACCTGGCACGTCCATTCACTAATAGAGTGCATCACCCATGAAGGGACACATCAAGAAAAATCATACAATGTAGGCCTTCACGACCGGTATTGTCTTCAATTAAAACTTCCGGGCTGACAGGCCCTGGTCAATATATAAAACTCTACCCTAACGTTCCGACTCCGACTGTGGGAGACATCCTCCGGTAAAGTTCGTGTCTTTCTCTCGGAGTATGTCTCCCGCAGTCGGACACGAAACACCAGGGGAGAGTTTTATACATCGACCACGGCCTGTCAGCCCGAAGTTTTAAGTGAAGACACCAGGAAAGATCCTACGAAGTCGAATCCAGAGGCGTAACATGTGGAGGTCTGTCGAGTAATAACAAGATGGCAACATCGCAAACCACTGTTCCACCCTCAGGATAAGAGGTAGCACAAACGTCTGCTCTCCTGTAACAAATGCAAACAGACAAGCAGCCTTAGATCTGTGCGGCGTACGAAACAAACTATGCAGTGTACAGCTCCACAGGCTCACTGGGAAGCATTTATTGAAGGATTCGGACTAAGCCTGTGTTCTGCTACACTACTGAAGCAGTCTAAATATGTTGGCTCGTGAGGCAGGGTTAAAATTGCCATCACTCCTATACCACTCAGGAAAGTCCCGTAGCAATCTATTTTCAGATAAAATCCCAGAACCGATCAATAGATCGGTAAAGGGACATCGCATCAGTCACCACACCGCCTCTAGCTGGCTACTAGCACCTACCACCAATTATTTCTTCCATAACAAAACAGGATAACAATTCAAAGTGAAAAGGGGGAAAAGGTCAGACAAAAACAGCAGGCAGCCACAGATAAATATATTTTATTGGTGTCAATTAGACCTCACCATATACGTCACTTTCATCAAACACCATCTCCATACAGCTACAGGCTTCGCGACCTGATATGAGGTCTCTGTGTACCTAGTGCGAGCCCGCTGACTAAACCGCAACACGAAGTCACTTAAGAAAAATATGATTAATCCAAATTCTACATCCGCACTCCCGACTGAGTATACAAAACACTCTTAAAACAATACCTCAGTCACACAGGATCCACAAATCGCAAGGGCTGCTCCGACGGCTCGTCAACTTCGCCAGCTCCATGCAGCTCCACAAAACTGTTTTAGTCTTCAGCCTAGCACGCAGTCAACATCAGGGACTTAATGCAGATATTTTATGGCGCCATTTCCTGCTCCCGCTAACAGCATGAGGTATATAGAGGTCGTAGACGAATATATGGAAACACCAAAAACACAACACGTTACCGGCACAGTGGTTAGCACATTGGACTCGCGTTCGGGAGAACGATGGTTCAAACCCGCGTTCGGCCATTCAGATTTAGATTTTCCTTGATTTTTCTGTATCGCTTCAGGCAAATGCCACGACGGTGGAAAGGGTACAACCGGCATCCTTCCCTAGTCAGATGGGACAGATGATCTCGCTGTTTGCTCCCCTCTCCCCCCCAATCAACCAACCAACACTTTACCATTCTTTTTAAAGAAAAACAGTCTTGGTTGTTTAATGACGCATCATCAGATTTATGAAACAAACAAGAAAGGAAATATAAATCGCCAATCATATGGTCCTATCATGCATGGTTCAAAATAGAAATATCAAAGAAGCGTCTACGAGCCATTACAAAAAACCTTACGTTTGTTGTTACGCCGTGAAATCAGCATGCGTCAAGCTCGCGCTAAACGTGAGTGTACCTATACAATAAATAACCGGAATAATAAAATCTTGAAAAACGAAGAAGTACTGCAGCAGAGGCAAAATGAAAAGTACAAACATTACCTTCACTACACATATGACGGAAGGCGCGACAATTACATGGTTTTACTTAAATTTATATTTTGAAACCACTCACGCTCGCCATCTGTGTGAGCTGTCGTCACTAAGCTCCATGAGTCGCTTAGTCCAACTCTGATATGTTACCATGACTGACGTCTTCATCCGTGGCAGCCAATATCACTATACTCTTTAAATGAAGCCACGTGTCTGCAGTTCAGTATGTGAGGTCCTTTTGTTGCACTGCCGCGCCTGCCATCACTGTGCACTTTTCATTTTGCCTCTGTTGCAGTACTTCTTCGTTTTTAAGGATTTTCCGATTACTCTTATTTATTGTACAGGTACACGCTCGTTTAGCACCAATTTTGACGTATGCTTATTTCACAGCGTAGCAGCAAACTTAAGATTCTTTCTAATGGTCCATGGACGCTTCTTTGATATTTTTTCGAGCCATGTATGATAGGACCATAAGATAATTTTCGCAACCATGACGGTTTTTCTTCAAAATAATCCTTGCACGGTTGCTGTATTAGCGAGCCTGACGGCGACGGAAAAGTTTTATAACAGGTTACAATGTCTAATACCGTGTAGAGAAATCGGTGACATCCAAAACAGCTTCCATTCGTCTCGGAATAGATAAACACAGGTCCTGTCTGGTTTTCAGAGTAATCTTATACAATTTTTCCTACAAAATAGTGGAAGGCTCGGGTAATGATTATGAAGGTGCATAGTGATAACGCACTCTTCTCTTCAAAGTAGACCAAAAGGACTCAATTATACTGAGATCTGGTGACAGTAGCGGCCAGGGGAGATGCCATAGTTTATCTTAGGGGGGGGGGGGGGGGGGGCTGTCGTCTTGGTACATAGGATCGCCATTGTGGAACACTGTAAGATTGGACAGACATGATCAGCCAAAACGGTCACATAGTCCTTGGTAGTAATGCGCCATTGCAGGGTAACCATAGAATACCACGATTTGGCTGCCCAAATACATACCGAACCCACGCAATGTTTCACTCTTTGGATGTAAGCTCGACCAGAAATTGGGAAACTGGGGAGCAAGACTCATCCGACCAAATGTCATTCCTCCACTGCTCCACAGTACAGGTTTCACGGCTTCGGCACCACGTTTTCCTGTTATGGTTCGATGTTTCACTAGTTTTGGAATTCCCGCTTGCCCTGCAGTTCCCTACTTATGGAGCTCCCTTCGTCTTGACTTGGTGCTGACAGGATTTTCGAGTGCGACATTCAGTTCTGCAGGGACACTAGCAGCTGCCGTCCTCTTTATTTTTCGTCATAATCCTCCTCAATGACCGTCCGTCCCAATCATTCAAACACGCACTTTCGTCCAGCTAATGGCTTAGGAGATGTTTTTCCGCTTTACCTTTATGCTCTAAAAATAGTCGATAACCGGCCTTTTGAAACACCAAACACTCCGACTTCTTTGGTTACGGAAGCACGCAACATACACGAGCACCAACAATTTCCCCACGTTCCAGTGCACTGAGTTCCGGCACAACGCACTCACAACTATATAGGACACTGTTCCGAAAACGACTGATACTTGCAACCGCAACCTATTGAAGACAATGCAGAGGTGCAATACAACAGCGCAACCTGCAGGCTTGGTTAGCACCTGTATTTATGTTCAAGCAAGCATTTCTCGCGGTGTTTCCATATTTTTGTTCACACTCCCCCTCCCCCCGTATGTATGTTTGATTCCGTGTCTGCATTCCGATGGGCATACATTTGTGTTCAAGTGTGCCAATTTCACAGCGGAAAGCTGTACGCACACACCGCAGTGCAAGGGCAGATACCCTTTGCTCAGCTGCAGGTTACCTTACATCCTGCCAAGCTCGTAAACTGGACTCATTTGAGCACCTCGGCCCTGAGAGCGTTTAAGCCACTTAACGCAGTGACACGAAAAAGATCACGTGCGGAGCTCGAAGCTCCTCCAGTATGTCTGAGGCTTCACAACTCACGAGCCACTTGGACTTTCTAAACAAGCGTCCTTACTACATCGGAAGTAGACACAGCAGTACGAAACATTTCCGAAAACACTGCATAGTCAGAACAGATAGTTGGATCGGTCGGTTTGCTTTAGTTGATTACGGTTGCACAACTGGAGACAAATCACGGCACAGTCCGCACCGTTTCTCTGTAACGATAACACATGATACTACATGATCAGGTAAAATGTGTGTGCTAATTGACCTATTGTCGACTACATCTAATAATTCCATATCTTTCGATCCGTAGTGCGGACACCTTCGGAGACTGCTCAGCAGGCGTTTTTGCGCCTGTACTCTCGTTTTACAGAGTGTAACAGTCTAAATGACTGTTTTCGGATATCGTTACATTATACGGAATCCTACAATGAAAGAAGTTATCACTAATAGCCGCTGCGTATCAGCAGTGACGTAATATGATGAATCCCCTACGCTGACTGCAAAGACGAAATTATTTGTGTAATGGGTACAAGTGGGATGAACTGTGGTTCTAGTAGTAAGTGGATTAACCTTGTTTTGGAACATCGCCTGATTTTCTGATTGGTTTGATGCGGCCCGCTACGACTTCTTCTCCTGTGCCAACCTCTTCACCTCACAGTAGCTCTTAGAGCCAACAATTTCAGTTATTTGTTGCGTATAATCCAATCTCGGTCTTCCTTTACAATTTCTGCCCTCTAGGATTTTTTAGAGCCCGATCCCCAATCTTTTTAGCAGTGCGGGCCACCTATTTTGCAATAAAATCTTAGAGAAGTAACTAAATATACAAGTAAAACACAGAGTGTGTGTGTGTGTGTGTGTGTGTGTGTGTGTGTGTGTGTGTGTTATAAAGGAAAGACTTATTGTGCAGAGTGTTCAGAAGTCCCTGTTACAAACTTGTAGGATTTTTAGAGGGGAGTGAGTACATAACATTTTGAGTATGAACCCATGTCCGGAAACGTACCGTTTGGGTTCTACCACGGTTTCAATGCAGATGTGTAACGCGTCCACCTCTGCTAAGGGAAAGAGAAATGTCTCAGAGCTGCTTGCCCTGGTATGCAATAGGATAGACCGATTGAAGTGTTCTACTTCTTGTTGTATCGTATGAGACTCCCGTACAGAGGAAGATTTGCTGGCACTTCTGGCCGCTACACTAGAAATTGAAGAGACGCCAGGTGGGATGGAGACATTGTATCATAACATGCTTCGCAGGTACAATGTCTGTAACAACGATGGTGTTCGCCACATCGAGCCATTGTTGTAATGCATCAGTACCCTTCTGTAAGTACAGTTCTTTTTTGTTTTGGAATAATGTAAACACGTAATGTTTAAGTGTTAATAGTTACAAATGTGCTTAAGTGATAAATGGATGTTTCGTTATGTGTCGTTTCGAATTATTAGCTAATAATCGTACTTCATCACGCCTATTTCAATTCCTCAAGTAGAAATGGATGTGTTGAACATCTGAACTGAAACCGTCGTGGAACGGAAACGGTACACTTCCGGACATGAGTTCCTATTCAGAATATTATGCACTCAATCCCCTCTAGACGTCCCACAAATTTGTAACGGGAATTTGCAAACACCCTGTATTCACTACCACCGCTAGAGCAAAACTCAAAATCGAGCGGTCAACATTAAAAAGAACAACGGAATTTTTTTTTTCACCTATGAGATAATCAATATCTGGATTAAAATTGGTTAGGTATAGCCTCGCTACCTACATCCAGAGTATTGTTCAAAAGACTCGTTGACATCGATAGTTTGCCGAGAAGCCGATCAAGTGTCTCAGTGAATAGTAATTCAGCAATATCATCACTGGGACTGAATGCCCTTACTTGCATTCGAGAGACCCGGGTTCAGTTCTCGGATTAGCCATCCAGATATCGGTCTTCTGCCGTCACCCAGCCCACGCCATGAAAATGATGGGATGGTTGCTTAAAAGGGCCATGGCCACTTCCTTCCCCTCCAGTAGTGAAATATGTGAGCAAAGAGCTCTCTCTCTCTCTCTCTCTCTCTCTCTCTCTCTCTCATAATCATAGCTGTGGTAAAACACCAACCGTCCTTCCTTCCTTCTTGTGTGAGGATATTAAATGAGCAAAAGTCAAACGAGTCGTTCTTGCGAATAGTTGTGTGTGAGCAACTACCAACTCGACGAATTACGATTGTATTGTAGCATGTTCTGTGTTAACTCCATCAGCAGCCACCCAACGCCGCGCGCCTGCCCTGTACTTGTGAGAAGTTCAGGATAGCGACAGAGGAATTCTACTCTTACTTCATTCCGTACTCGTTGACCTTGACGAATGACGAGTGACAAGTGGAATTCCTGAAGCTCCCGATGACTTTTATCTCGTCTTCCACTCTCGACCAGCGCTGTCCACGGCTTACAAGTGGCCCTCGTGTTGTGAAACATCCTTCTAGTGCATGATGGAAGTTATTCCTTGATGTCTTGACACTTATGCTATCGTCGTATCCCTTATACTAGTTAGTGTCTTCCAAATATTGTTTCCTTCGCCTCAGCGGAGAACATTTTTTATCTTAAGCGCTTCGATTCTCTTCTTTCACTGTTTTCCCCCCAGCCCATGATTCACCACCATATAATGCTGTGCTAGAGAGTACAATCTCATAAATTTCTTTCTTAAATTAAGGCCAGTATTTGATATCGGTAGACTTCGTTTCGGGATGAATACTCCCCACGTTTTTGCTAGTCTACTTCCTATTTCCTCTTTGCATTGTCCGTCATGATTTGCTTCCTAGGAATCAAAATTCCTTAGGATGATCCTCCATGTGGTCCTTAGTTCTTATGCCAAACCTGTCCCTACTCTCTTTTCTATTGCTCCTGAACATGTTCGTCATTGTTTGGTTTACTGCCAAGCTTACTGAAGGATAGTTCGCGCATTTCTCTGCCCTTTCCCCTTCCGGGATTATATGGATGATACGATTCACCAAGTTCAACGGTATGTCTCCATCTTGTGGATCCTACACACTAATCTGAAAAATGATTTAAGAAATTCCGTACGTAACCATTCTTCCTTGTTTGGTAACAAACCCTCAATGTACTCTTTCTTTATATGCAGACCATCTGGTAGCCCTTGGATGACAACTGCTTTCATGTGTTGCATGGGGGCTTCATTATATATTTAATGCAAACAATTTTTTAAATTTTTAGTAGATGTCTGTCCGATTACGCTGTCTCGTAAACGGTTGGCCCTGACTAGTATTTTTACGCAATCTGACTGCATAGAACAACAACAAAGAATGAAACAAAATTTCCGTTAACACAATTAATTAATTAAGTCACCAGCAACTATAAAACCTAGGAAACAACAAAACACAAGTGTAGCTCTTCTGTGTGTGGAAGTGTGATTCAACGTACTCATCTGGCACGGTTCTTCCTCAATAAGACCAGATACTTTAAACACCATTTATACTGAAGTAATTGAAAAAACCAGACATACAGTCTAATACAAGGACACGACCAGATGCTTTGTTGACCGAACCTGTGACCAAGAGGCATTATTGTTTAAGACATTGAAATAATAAAAAAAAGGAATTTACCTTCATATACACTCCTGGAAATGGAAAAAAGAACACATTGACACCGGTGTGTCAGACCCACCATACTTGCTCCGGACACTGCGAGAGGGCTGTACAAGCAATGATCACACGCACGGCACAGCGGACACACCAGGAACCGCGGTGTTGGCCGTCGAATGGCGCTAGCTGCGCAGCATTTGTGCACCGCCGCCGTCAGTGTCAGCCAGTTTGCCGTGGCATACGGAGCTCCATCGCAGTCTTTAACACTGGCAGCATGCCGCGACAGCGTGGACATGAACCGTATGTGCAGTTGACGGACTTTGAGCGAGGGCGTATAGTGGGCATGCGGGAGGCCGGGTGGACGTACCGCCGAATTGCTCAACACGTGGGGCGTGAGGTCTCTACAGTACATCGATGTTGTCGCCAGTGGTCGGCGGAAGGTGCACGTGCCCGTCGACCAGGGACCGGACCGCAGCGACGCACGGATGCACGCCAAGACCGTAGGATCCTACGCAGTGCCGTAGGGGACCGCACCGCCACTTCCCAGCAAATTAGGGACACTGTTGCTCCTGGGGTATCGGCGAGGACCATTCGCAACCGTCTCCAAGAAGCTGGGCTACGGTCCCGCACACCGTTAGGCCGTCTTCCGCTCACGCCCCAACATCGTGCAGCCCGCCTCCAGTGGTGTCGCGACAGGCGTGAATGGAGGGACGAATGGAGACGTGTCGTCTTCAGCGATGAGAGTCGCTTCTGCCTTGGTGCCAATGATGGTCGTATGCGTGTTTGGCGCCGTGCAGGTGAGCGCCACAATCAGGACTGCATACGACCGAGGCACACAGGGCCAACACCCGGCATCATGGTGTGGGGAGCGATCTCCTACACTGGTCGTACACCACTGGTGATCGTCGAGGGGACACTGAATAGTGCACGGTACATCCAAACCGTCATCGAACCCATCGTTCTACCATTCCTAGACCGGCAAGGGAACTTGCTGTTCCAACAGGACAATGCACGTCCGCATGTATCCCGTGCCACCCAACGTGCTCTAGAAGGTGTAAGTCAACTACCCTGGCCAGCAAGATCTCCGGATCTGTCCCCCATTGAGCATGTTTGGGACTGGATGACGCGTCGTCTCACGCGGTCTGCACGTCCAGCACGAACGCTGGTCTAACTGAGGCGCCAGGTGGAAATGGCATGGCAAGCCGTTCCACAGGACTACATCCAGCATCTCTACGATCGTCTCCATGGGAGAATAGCAGCCTGCATTGCTGCGAAAGGTGGATATACACTGTACTAGTGCCGACATTGTGCATGCTCTGTTGCCTGTGTCTATGTGCCTGTGGTTCTGTCAGTGTGATCATGTGATGTATCTGACCCCAGGAATGTGTCAATAAAGTTTCCCCTTCCTGGGACAATGAATTCACGGTGTTCTTATTTCAATTTCCAGGAGTGTATATTGACGAAAAGCACATTACAGCATCCCTAATCCAACAACGTCAGGTGTCTAGCCCATCAAAACAATACTACAAGTTCTAAACAAGCACTCTCCATGGGAACTTCTCAACAACGACTCACCACTGCTACATCTCAATAGCACTCTCCACCACGACTTCTCGATAAAAACTGCCCACTACGACTTCTCGACAAGAACTGCCAGTGGAGGCGGCTGAATAATACTCTTTGGCGCAATCTCTGGCGCTGTGGCTCAGTGTAGCCACCTTTCAGTGTTTACACTCGTTTGATGCATAATGTATACATACCTACGGAGTGAGCATTCGGAAGCGCAGAACGAGAATACTGTCCGCAACATCTGCTGCAGTTCAAGTCAAGTGATTTTGGGATGGCGCATTTCAGCCAGAACAGCTTAGCATATTCTGAGTGTCATTACTTCGTTGGTACAGATAGATCATTTGCAGAAGTACCGTGTGTTTTGCAAACATCGTAACAATTTGATACCAGGAACTGAAGTTGGCTTTAAGATGTGAAGAGCAATAGTATTCTGCTTTTTCACCACAGTATCATACCTCAGATTCCTCTTTATTTAATTTTTTTCGGTAAGGGGGTTAGAACTGACAGCCAACAACATATTTAACGCTTTATTGCACATACTCATTTTGTCGAATATCTATTGTACTTAATTACGTTGTATTCACACCGCAGACGGCGTCGAAGTGTCCCGAAAAAATAACGCATTTGGTTAAAAAATGGTTCAAATGGCTCTAAGCACTATGCGACTTAACATCTGAGGTCATCAGTCCCCTAGACTTAGAAGTACTTAAATCAAACTAACCTAAGGACATTACACACATCCACGCCCGAGGCAAGATACGAACCTGTGACCGTATCAGCAGTGCGGTTCGGACTGAAGCGCCTAGAACCGTTCGGCCACAGCGGCCGGCAGCGCATTTGGGACAATGGAACTGTTGCAGTACATGTGACAAGTGGTTTGCACCTCCTGCTTGTCCATTACTAATTTTAAATTTTCTTTATTTACTCTTCTGGCTTTTGTAGACAAGTAAAATATTTGTAACATCTTTTCACCATCTCATCAGAAAAGTAAAACCATACATTAATCATAAAAAAATACAAAATCAATGCTCGAATTAATTTTTTTAAGTTTTGTATTGCCCTCATTATATTTTTGAATCAGTTATAATTAACTGCATTACAGTGACACTGTATAGGAAGCTGTCTCACGCAGAAAAACAAGGGCTTTAGAACCTGCATAAACCGGAGGAAAATTAATCAGACTGGTATGCACAAATTTTATCTGCGTATGAACATAGCTCCATCTCGTACACATTGAGTGTGAGTTTAGTCGAACATACCTGCAAATTTATCTAGCACCTGCCTCGTTAACACATGCCATAAAATGACAGAAATTGTCTATACAATACAAGACTTTACAATACTTTGGCTCGGTATCTTTCAACATATAAAGTGCCTCCTATCAATATGATGTTTACAATTAGTCATTTGTTGTTCATACCTATGGAAAGTAACTGGTCCTTCTTTCAAATACTTCTCCTTACATCCGTAGAAACAAAATGGTTCAAATGGCTCTGAGCACTATGCGACTTAACTTCTGAGGTCATCAGTCGCCTAGAACTTAGAACTAATTAAACCTAACTAACCTAAGGACATCACACACATCCATGCCCGAGGCAGGATTCGAACCTGCGACCGTAGCGGTCGCTCGGCTCCAGACTCCGTAGAAACAACAATACTGTTCCACAGCTGTAACCATAACTCAAACGTGCTGAAATATATAAAGCAAGGCTATTACGTGCAATATTCGAGTTAAGCTATTGTCGCAAATTGTAGACGAGCAGTGTCGTCCCAAAATCACGTGACTAGCCCGCTTTGATGTAGAGAAGATGCACAGTAGGCTATGCTCACTCCATAAATATACAGCATATACACTATGGTTTGGTACTGTCACCGAATTATTCAGCAGCAGTGTAATTTTTAACTCCACATTCAGTGTCCTTTCATACGCTGTCCGTAAACGATTACTAAACTTCTCTTCTTCTGTTTATAATTCCTTCCAGTACTACTTAGTCAATTATTGCTGTTGGCTTATAAACATTCCCACTAAAATCGTCACTTATTCAGATACCGGTATTCACAGACTACTACTCTAATTGATTGTAGTACCTCTCCATTCGCATTCTATCCGTCCAGTTCATTTTTAACGTGTTACTGTAGCACAATATTTCAAATTATCCGATATATTTCCCTCAGACTTTCCAATAAACATGTTTCCCTTCAATGCAGGGTGTTTCAAAATGAATATTCGGGTTTTAAGGCTTTGTAGTACGTATTACATTCACCTTACAACAATAAATAATACACCAAATGAGAAACACAAACAGTTTTTCTTACAATTTATCAGTGTGACAACGGTCACACGTCGAGTCGATAGGCGAGTTGTTCCGAAACCTTTATCAATGTGTTAGGAGTAACTGTTGCAATAACACTATTTCTATAGTGAGATAGATCAACTGGTAGCGGAGGCACATACACGTGATCGCGTCAGATCGTGTGTGAACGTGGAGGTCATGCATAAAATGCTGTGTCAACTGGTCCGATGCGCCCAGTCCACCGGTCCGATACAACGTCGTTTAACCAGTCGCGTACTAAGTTACGCTAGTGAGGCGGCGCACCATCTAGCTCCCAAATAAAGGTGTGTTGTTCAGCTTCTTCCCGTTGAGGCACGGGTCATAGCTGTAGCAAATCAAGATAAGAAACATCAGTAACAGTTGATTCACCGAAGAAGAAAGTCCCATAAACTTTCCGCGGGGATATTCCTTGGGACTAAGCGTGAAAGACTCGCACTCGTTCAAAACATTTTTCAGTCACTCTTTGTCATACCGTATTCTTCCCATTGAGCACAGGTATACAAACAAAACTGTTTGAGTTGCTGTTCCATTTGGTGTATTATTTACAATTGTAAGTTGAACGTAGTAAATGCTACAAATGTCTTAAATCCGGTATATTCATTTTGAAACACCCTGTACTATGCACCGCCACAGCGATAGTAAACGTGTTTTCTTCCACCATTACATATCGATATTTGGTTCTTGTAGAGCTCTTTAGCTGGAAGACACCAACACGGATTGAAGAAGTTCAGGGATGAAAATCGACTTTATCCTCTTCTAGGGAAGCATTCCAGCTACTTGGCTTAAGCGATTGAAGGAAACCACGGAAAAAATAAATCTGGAAGGCTGGACGGATATTCAAATCCCGCTCCTACAGAATGGAGTCCTGAGTCTTAAACACTGTACCTCAAGGCACGGTGGTAGCCTCCGACTCGTTCTGAAACGACACGTAAGGAATGATAAACGTTAGGTCAAAGTACTGTGAACTAGTAGCTTATTAAAGACTGAGTGCGAAGACAAAAACAGAGCTTATGCAAGGAAATATTGCGATATTCGACGAAACTGATATTCGGAAACAACGGTAAACCTCAATAAGAAGTCCTTCGTTTTTACGGCAATGTTGCCTATAGCTTATACACGATTACCTGAAGTATTTCAGATCAGTCTTTGAAACTACTAAAACTTGATATTTACTTTTCTACACGCGTTTCGTTTTATTTAGATAAAACAAAAACAGTTGACTTCATAAGCTACCTGAAGAGTGATTTTTACGTATTGCATTTCCAACTGATTTTTGCTTACATCCCGAAGTGTCGTCTACCTACATGTTTTTTCCCGGTACTTTTGCGTTAGGTGCTGGTGTTTATGGCCTAGTTTTACTCATACATACAGCCCTTGTCGTAAAACAACTAGATATTGCACCACTAACATACCTACCTTATTCTGCCGAGAGTTATATCTGGGCATTTTGTGGGTGTAGTGTTGCCAACTTAATTGCTACATTCGGTTTTCATTTTAACTAAAAAGTTCTTTTTATATGTTTTTTCGTACGTGTAATACGTTGCTTTATTTGGTGTATACGTATCTTCTAATGCTACTTGTCGGATGAAACTTGTAGCGTTACAAGTCGTAGTAACTCTAGACCGACAACACCTGTGCGAAACGCAGGAATACCTGAAAGACACGCAGACAACACTTTGTGATGCATACAAAAAGTAGATGGAAATGCATTAAGTTTAATCACACTAAACAACTTAAGAAACGAATAGATTTTAGATCTAGAATAAATAAAAATTGTAAATATGTTCAGTTCCAGACCACTGACGACCTATAAACTGAGTAAAACTAAATGCATGGGGTTAAATAAATACACATTTTTTTTAATTAAAAAGATGGATCTCAAACACCGTATGTAATACAGTAATGACGGCCGGTGAGAAATTTCAATCCGGTTCCTCTCAATTACGTCGCTCACTAGTTTGTGCAGATTGTAGTTAGTCATAAGCTGATTATCGTTTCCACTGCGAGGAAAGTGTGTGTGCAATAGACTAGTAAGGCAAATGCGAGAAAAAATACCACAACGGAAGTACTCTGTGTCTCTTCCAGACACGTGATAACTGTGTTACCAGCTGTTATCGCACCTACCACTGCGGAGTAGTTTTTACTTTTTCATTACAAGTTTCTGTGTGTGTGTGTGTGTGTGTGTGTTTGTGTGTGTGTGTGTGTGTGTGTGTTTGTTTAGGAAGATCAATATCCCTTGTTAATCAGCCCATCAGCCCTCTGCAAGTGGTCATGATGTGCATGTATCATAATACACACATGTTGAAACCAAATACTAAGACAGCCACACAGTGAAGCAAAAATTCAAATAACCAACGATATTTTATCAATAGCTCGATACGGATTATAATGCCGGAAGATCATTCTACTAGGTGTAAGCAATGAGCACCAAACTAAGCCTAAACATGTGGCAGGCGGCATATTTCACTGCTTTGCTGTATATTTCTTTGAAGAAATCCATGTTACCACCATAAGTTGTTGTTAGTGAATAAAGTTTTATTGACTACTTCAAGTATGAAGCAAGGTTTTCAATTCTACATAAAAATACAATTAAAACATCTTGGTAGGACAGGTTAACACGTAGAAGGGCTTACCTAAGTTAATAGCTGAAATTATCAAGAAAATTTACATCAAAACTTTCTGTACAGCTCTCGTATGTTCTCCACATCGTATATTTACATAGGTCTTTCACAGTTGTACGACGTACGTCAATACGTCTAAAATTTGAAACTGTCCCTCCAGCGCCTCAACAACGTGTATGTGAGGGTAGGATGACTTTTATACAAGATGGCACTCGTCCGCACATTGCACGGCCCGTGAAGTGGGTGTTGAAGAGGCATTTCGGAAATGCTAGAGCCATCAGCCGTCATTTCCCTACAGCCTGGCCGTCCAGATCACCTGATCTTCAACCGTGTGACTTCTGGCTGTGGGGTTACCTGAAAGATTTTGTTTTCAGTGATCCAATCACGAATGTAGCTGCATTAAAGGAACGCATAGCCCAATGCATTCTGAAACTGACCCCGAGACACTCCAATCTGTTGGGGAACATGCTGTTTCTCGATTTCAACCTGTGGCAGAAAACGGTGGACATCATATCAAACAAGTCTTGCGCCAGTCTCACGACAAACGGGAAACCGATGTCATTTTACTTTTTCTGCAGTTTTTGACTTCAGGAGAATTAAAAACGGCTTTTTCCACCCGATGCGGTACGACCTTGCCGTAGTGGATGGGCTTACCCAACTAACAGTACCGCAATTCTTGCTGTGACGAACTTGCGCAGTACTCACGAATTCGTGTAGTACGCATGGTGTAATATGCAACTCAAACCATAACCATCGTATTGCGATTAATGTGTCATTTGTAACGGATTCCATTTACGTTAAGACACCATCCATTGGTGAAATTTTGGTTATTTTTTTCCATGACATTTCCCCCGGCGTCGATAATATGCTATTCAAATTTGACATCATTCAAAGCAGTGTTTCTCTTTCTACAGCGTTTTTAAACTGAAACTTTAGTTATGGACACCTTGTAGATTAGAGCCATGGAGCACATTTTACACAAAAAAATGCTCTCCGTTTCTCACTGAATATAAATCTTTTTTTTTTCTCCATCTGTTGCACATCTGCGGCATTATGGCTTCCAAAACATTTCCTGACATATAAGAAGTTGAGCATTTACTACTCGACTACTGTGCAGTATGGACTCAATTACCAACTCTTCATTAGTATGTCAAGTGCCAGCGCAGGCTGCCGTACGTATAATCCACTATAGGATAACTTCGTGATCTGCACCGAGGGGCTAAACGAGGACTGGGACAGATTAGCGAACCTTGGCTTCGACGCAATTTCTGTCTGTCTCTCTCTCTCTCTCTCTCTCTCTCTCTCTCTCTCTCTCTCGCTCGCTCGCACACACACGACAATACATAGTGGACTCTTCCGATGAGCGGTGACGTCAATTCCGTGCAAGATTACAATATCAGCTCCCACGTTTAGTACCACGCTATTGCTCAGCGTAAGCGAGATATAGCTATGTCCAACCGGGCGAAATCCACAAGGGCTTGCACGATATCGTCTCACTGGCCACTAGCAGGAATAACAGTCCCAGTCCTCAACATGTTCCTGTCAACATAGCAACACTCGCAAACAGCTGGACTGGGCAGCAACGTGTTAGGGAATGACATTCAGATAATCTGCCGGGACTTCCCACAAGTGAAACAAGCCACGCCACCTGAAATTCCCACAAGCGAAATTAGCCACTTCATCGCATATGTACCGTTGTACCGCAAGACGCACGAACATGCGGCCATGAATAAGAACTTCTCCCTAGCGAGCCGCTGTTTGCAGCTACTGTTAACGCTATCGCTTGTCAGCACTAGACGATGCTTGTTCTCTTTGTTTTCCAGAGATACCTGTGGGGCTCGTGTGTCGGGACGGGACGCCTTGCTGAGTAAGCTGTCCCACGTTCCTCCCGCGGCTGCATAGAACTCCACTTGTCTTTCCTAACGCAGCCAGTCTTTGTGTTTCTTTCGTAGAAACTGGAAACTGTACCAACATTCACCGTGCGAGGATAGTCCTTGATGACACAGTAGGATAAATGGAATGCGAGAAGAAGCATTTCGGGCTGAGTGCTGTGAGTAGCGATATCCCCTTTCAAAAGACACTTGGCTGGACAACTTCTCGATCAAACGGAACGAAGATAATGATAATAGCTTACTACAAATACAATAATCAATGTAACAAATGTGTTGTGCCTATAATTGCTAAACATATCAAAATTTACTTTTAATATTGTGGTAAGTCAAAAATTAAAAGTAAAATCTTCTCCGTTTCATTCTTATTTGCAATGTACGGATTTCTCATATAAACATGAAATGATGTTTAAATGAACATATAAAGGCATTGTATTGTAAGTTCAGTTCAAAGTTCAGATAAAAAAGATACAAAATCTTGAAGAAACTTTCCAACAGTAACATCACTTTCTGTATTTCTGAATGCATATTTCGTGCTGCTCTTTGCTGCTTTCAGTAGTACGTCACTGTCCCCCTTTCACCACAACATTCCTGAAAGTTCACTTACATTTGAAGTTCTCTTTTCATTAAGGCCATGTACATCAGATTTATTTCGTCTGAGCATTGGTTCTTCATCATATTGATAATTATTTCAGCAAACGAGTTGCTGGTAGGAATTTAAAATATGTATGCTATAAGCCTAAGCAGTTGGGAATGGGAGACGTCAATTGTGGTCTGCTGCTTAGAGAAATCTACCGAGATTTGCTTTCTGTATTCCGTAAATTACATAATACACTGTATAACTGGTCTTCATCCAGGCTGAGATCCAATTTGTCAGTAACCTTTAAAAATACTGCCACTGCAGACGAAAATCTTGTTCTTTAAGCGAAAAACTTTTAAGCAGACTGAACACAGCGCTGTGACAAAAGTCACGGTTTTGGGACATATAATCAGCGTAACGTGACCAGATAAATTATGCATAATTTTCAAAACACAAATTCTGTGATTTTGATATTTTTTCAGGATTTCAAGAACTTTCTTCAAATGGCTCTGAGCACTATGGGACTTAACAGCTGAGGTCATCAGTCCCCTAGAACTTAGAACTACTTAAAACTAACTAACCTAAGGACATCACACACATCCATGCCCAAGGCAGGATTCGAACCTGCGACCGTAGCTGTCGCGCGGTTCTAGACTGTAGCACCTAGAGCCGCTCGGTCACATAAGCCGGCATGAACTTTCTTCCCTAAGAGTTTATCTCGTTTCTGCCTTGTTCTTAACACCCCCTACTATTCTTTTCTATTCGACAGAAGTAACCGAGCTGTTCTACAGTTTTCTAACAGCTACTTCAGATATGCGTAAAATATGCTGCAGGAAACATAGATAGCTTGCAGGAAGCGAATGGTCAGTTTTTTCTTGATGTCAAAAAATGCTAAAGCAGTCTTTAACAAACTTCATTCCGCTTCGAAATAAAATATGACCTTATGGCAGGCCAGCAGCCTGCAATTCTGGCAATTGCAGAAAGCAGCGACAGCCTCTTGTACGGACGTGTCGTAATATTTCCTTAAACTCTGTCTCTTCAACCTCAGAAAATTATCTCAGCAAATGAACATTTGAAACATAATATGGGTGTTGTGTGATGTCGTTAGGTTCGTTAGGTTGAAATAGTTCTAAGTTCTAGGGGACTGATGACCATAGATGTTAAGTCCCATAATGCTCAGAGCCATTTTTTTGAAACATAATAACCAAATTCACCGTAAATTTCGAGGTCTTATGCCTCTACCTCATAATGAAGTTTTTAAGACCATGTTTCACGATATTATTAATGACATTCAGCTGGAATTAATCCTAAAAATGGACTGACTTTCGTTTTTGCCATAGTTCACTGAAGCACTGTCAGCACCGTATACCCTTACTTGATTCAGATGTAAGCTGTTAGATTCTGTGATGTTATTTATTGTAAGGAAAACGTCTTTGTGGGTTATCATAAAAAATATAGCAATCTCTGACGTTAACATCAAAGTACTGAACGGCTACATCTTGTCTGTAAGGGCCAAGAACATTTCCCAAGACAGCCGTTGCTTAGCTCTTCCACACCATATTTTAGAAGCAATAATATTGTCAGTAAATGAGGAATGATGTGATTTCGGTCGTCAGCCCAGCGACTTGTAGTTAAGGGCGTGTTTTACGCCATGATAAACAGATGCAATTTCAGAAAATTGTAACTTTTACTTTTGCAAATTCTGCTGTTGTGCCAGAACGTGTTTTGTGCTTCCTGATGATCCACTACAGTTTTTCTTCCTTCAAATGTTATCGAAAATAATCACACACTTTGCTGTCAAGTCGTTTTCTTTCATCAACCATAAGGAAAAATCTTTGATTTCTAGCCAGTCAGTTGAAACCCGTATACCTTTTAACTTTCTCCTTCGGAACAGACTGTTTTCATTATTAAAGGAAGAACGAAGCATCTTTTCCGAACGGTAATCCTTTCTAATTTCTAAAATGCTCAAATTGGAATTGAAACGCTCTGGTAACTTAACAACACAATAACCCTAATTTAAAAGGTAAATGTGTATTTCAAAACATATATAGTGATTGGAGGTGGAAACTCACTCTTGTTTCTCTCCGTTCGTATGATTCGCAAATTCAGCAGAAGTAGTGTCCCGCGTCCCCTTAACCGGTATCCGACAGACCTTCATATCCTGGGCAATCCCGCCGAAAACTGGACGGATGGTAACGCTAACCGATGTCATTTCGAAACGATAGTCTGGATGAAAACTGCGCGACTAACACGCTCAGAATGTGATCATGTTGTCAAGAAACAGACGCACAAAAGGAATCTGGCAGCTATTTTTGCTGAAATAACTACGTTGTCAACTACCGAAACTCATCGTCATATGACTGCATGGAAACTGTCAGATATGCACAACCTGTAGTAGTTCTGTGGTCATCCTATGAAATGTGTGTGCCCTTATATCCGCAAATCTATATATGATATAGCTCGAAAATACATCGGAATGGTGACATGGGGTGACTTTCCCTTTGTCTTTGACTCAGACGATTTCTTACAGTGACAACCCCATACGTTTGCCTTGATGCGAATTATAAGGTAATGTTGGGGGTGTTGCAAGGAAGCATATCAATACTACCTTTGTCCTCAGTCTACAAAGGAGGAGGCTAGTCTAAGAAGGGAACAAATTTCTTTAACAGTTGGTCTTAGTACTTTTTCACATTTCTGGTGTTTCTGCAGTTATGGACACGACAGAGCGAAGTTAAAATTCATTATTTGCCGACAATACCTAGTGTTATGTGTACGAAAAATCGAACAAATAATGACTTTTCAATGACATATAACCAATACCAGTTTTCTAACGTTATATGAACTATTTGTTTAGTAATACAGTACTTTTAAGTTACAGGTTCCCTAGGTGACCGAGGTTACTTTTACCACTCAACACATTTGCATTATATAGCTGACGGAATATGACAAATCCGTTTGCTGCAATGCGTTTTAGCGATATGGTTATTTATTTTATCGCGCGCGCGCGCGCGTGTGTGTGTGTGTGTGTGTGTGTGTGTGTGTGTGTGTGTGTGTGTGTGTGTGTGTGTGTGTGTGTGTGTGTGTGTGCATTTAAAGTAGTTTGACCCAGATAATACCTGACATATCAAAGAGCGCTGGTACTAACTACATTATCTGAAGGTAATGCTTTCAGCTGAGTAGTCAAAGCTAGGGGAACACTGAATTCCTATCCATCACGAGTTCGGTTAACGCGAATTATGTGTGATGTTTAGCTTCACTACTACATCAGCTTTGCTGAAAAGTATCATGCTGCACTGAATTGATTAAGATAAGCCGTACTGCACAAATAGCACTGAAGTAACATAGTCGACGTGTAATACTGTAACACGAACAACACACTGGTGTGGAAAATTTAATCCATTCAGACCATCTGGCTACAAATGTGTACGCCAACTTTCACTGTATCTTAGTTGCAAGACAAGAATTTTTTTCCCAATGGAGACCTGAGGTATACGTTTGTGAATGTTCACCTGTTTCACCATGCGAAAGTGCTGCCAACTGTTGGGCACCTCTCTGAAAATATCAGCAAGTCAGTTTAGCAGTGTGCAGCAGTTCGTGACCTCCAGAACACATTGATATGATCGGTTCACTACATAACTGAATAACTGAATATTGTTATTGTAATTTTGCATGATATTTACTGAATGATCATTTTACGATTTATTAACATAGAGAATATTTCGTAATTAGTTATTTTGGTCCACAAAATGAAGCCAAGTGTACAAAGTATGTTTCGAAAACGGGTACATATTGTTGTATAAATCTTGCATCTAGGATCACTAAAAATTCACTTAAGAGCATTGCCACTTCTTTAAAAATTTTCCTTCCTCCAAATAATTCAGATGTGAAGTGCGAAGGACGAAACCTATTTACGCATGATGTGTCACCGTCAAGAAACGTAGTTGGAACGAAATTTGGACCATACGTAGATAGAGCTGGTATAGTGCAGAGGGTAACTAGATGGAATACGCAATGAACCTAACAGAAGTGACATTTTTATTCCAAGACAATAATTACGCTGAATTTACCGCGATTCATGATGGTCCCTTCGACATTATAAAAGGCAGGACATATTTCTTAATACAGTGTGTGACCATCACGGACGACAATGCATGCGTGCTGCAATGCTTCCGATAAGGTCGGTAACGAATTTAGAATTAGTACCTTCAGCTGCCGACGGGCGTTGATATACCGGTTGATCAAAAAGTCAGTATAAATTTGAAAACTGAATAAATCACGGAATAATGTAGATAGAGAGGTACAAATTGACACACATGCTTGGAATGACATGAGGTTTTATTAGAACCAAAAAAATACAAAAGTTCAAAAAATGTCCGACAGATGGCGCTTCATCTGATCAGAATAGCAATAATTAGCAAAACAAAGTAAGACAGAGCAAAGATGATGTTCTTTACAGAAAATGCTCAATATGTCCACTATCATTCCTCAACAATAGCTTTAGTCGAGGAATAATGTTGTGAACAGCACTGTAAAGCATGTCCGGAGTTATGGTGAGGCATTGGCGTCGGATGTTGTCTTTCAGCATCCCTAGAGATGTCGGTCGATCACGATACACTTGCGACTTCAGATAACCCCAAAGCCAATAATCGTACCGACTGAGGTCTGGGGACCTGGGAGGCCAAGCATGAGGAAATGGCGGCTGAGCACACGATCGTCAGCAAACGACGCGCGCAAGAGATCTTACACGAGTCTAGCAATGTGGGGTGGAGCGCCATCCTGCATAAACATCGTACGTTTCAGCAGGTGTTTATCAGCCAGGCTGGGGATGATGAGATTCTGTAACATATCGGTGTACCTCTCACCCGTCACGGTAGCAGTTACAAAACCAGAATCACGCATTCATCGAAGAAAGTAGGCCCGATAACGGTAGATCTGGTAAATCCAACCCATACCGTGACTTTCTCGTCGTGCGATGGAGTTTCCACGACAGTTCTAGGATTTTCGGTAGCCCAAATTCTGCAGTTGTGGCCGTTGACAGACCCTCGGAGCGTGAAATGAGCTTCGTCGGTCCACAACACGTTACTCAACCAATCGTCATCTCCCGCCATCTTTTGAAACACCCACACCGCAAATGCCCTCCGCTTCACTAAATCGTCAGGTAACTGTTCATGATGCGGATGGATTTTGTACGGATAGCGTCGGAGGGCACGCCTAAGTGTCAACTAAACAGTAGTGTATGGAATGCCGGTGCGACGTGCGATTGCACGAGCGCTGACTTCCCTGTGCATGGACGAACCCGCTACAGTCTCCATTTCTTCCTGAACTGTCTCAGCAGCATTACGCCTTGTGCTCGGTCGGCCACTACGGGGTCTATCGTCTAAACAACCCGTAGCTTCTAACTTCGAAATCATTCTCGCCACAGCTGCATTTGTCAACGGACCTTTACCCGTTCGAATCCCCTTCCTATGGCGGTAGGATCGTAACGCTGGACTAGCACATTCCCCATTCTGATAATACAGCTTCACTAAAAGCGCCTTTTCAGGTAACGTCAACATGCCGCGATTGCTGGCGCATCTGATTCTCCTACTTCACTTTCTTTTTCCTTTATTGTAATTTTAATCACCTCATACAAGGCGGGCTGGCAGCAACATATTACGCTGCTCTTTAGCCTTGAGCGGTACAATAATATGACATATAGGTGGCACAGACAATACAATAAAAACGACGGGCAAAAAATGTAGATACAAAAAACAATAAACATTAAGCCGTTCACGCTGGACGAGAAAAAACACAAACACTTGTTAACATGGCGCACATAACACGGATGACTGCGACGGCACACGTGAACAGTGGTGGCGTGACGGCGAAAGAACACTAAACACAAAACGAAGGCACACACGAGACACTGATGGCGATGATCTCCGGCGCGCGGAAGTCCACTGAGCTTGTACAAGTCCGGGGACCTGCCAAGAGAGGAGGAGGAGGAGGAGGAGGAGGGGGAGAGGGAGAGGGGAGAGCAGATATGCCATGGGCAGGGGAGATAGGGGGAGGGAGGAAGGGGGAGGGGAAGCCCAGGGGAAGAGGGGCGGAGGAAGGGGGATGGAGGGAAAAGGAGAGAGAAGGGAGGGAGGGTGCCTAAAGGAAAGGACACAGGAAGTGGGGGGGGGGGGGGAGGATCAAAGTTGATAAGAGGGGTAGATGGAGGGGAGGAGGACATCATCAGGGAGGGGGAGCTGGCGGAAGCCACGTTGGGAGAGGGTAAGGAGGGTGGAGAGATGGACGTGGGAATACAGGCATGGCAGCGGGTGGGGGTGGGAGAGGATGGGTGAGACAAGCGGGTGAGGAGGATCGAGTTTGCAGGAGGTGTACAGGATCCGTATCCTTTCAAGGAAAAGGAGGAGGTGGGGGAAGGGAATGAGATCGTACAGGATCCGCGTGGGAGAGGGGAGACGGATGCGATAGGCGAGGCGGAGAGCATGGCGTTCAAGGATTTGGAGGGATTTATAAAAGGTAGGGGGGGGGCAGAGATCCAGGCCGGATGGGCGTAACAAAGGATAGGGCGGATGAGGGATTTATAGGTGTGGAGGATGGTGGAGGGGTCCAGACCCCGATTCTCCCACTCATTACAGCTCCTTTTATACACAATTGTCATGCGCAGTCACTGACGTTTTGCTGTCCAGCGCCATCTGTCGGACATTTTGTGAACTCTTTTTTTGTTCTAATAAAACCCCATGTCATTCCAAGCATGTGTGTCAATTTTTACCTCTCTATCTACATTATTCCGTAGTTTATTAAGTTTTCGAATTTATACTGACTTTTTGATCACCCGATGTATATCAACGGACACAGGTGAAAATGTGTGCCGCGACCGGTACTCGAACCCGGGATCTCCTGCTTACATGGCAGACGCTCTATCCATCTGAGCCACTGAGAACAGAGAGTATAGTGCGACTGCAGGGACTATCTCGCGCACGACTCCCGCGAGACCACATTCTCACCTTATATGTCCGCACACTACATTCAGGGAGTCTCTATCCAACACACTCATTACTCCTGGAAGACATTCTTACCAAGTCCCGTAGGAGGTCGGGTAATATGTGTGCATCCGAACAGAAGGGGAAGATCATGGCCGGTATTGCCCGAAGTATATACTTACATGGATGTGGTGTCTGTTCTTTTGGTTCAAATGGCTCTGAGCACTATGCGACTTAACTTCTGAGGTCATCAGTCGCCTAGAACTTAGAATTAATTAAACCTAACTAACCTAAGGACATCGCCGGCCGTGGTGGCCGAGCGGTTCTAGGCGCTACAGTCTGGAACCGCGCGCATCCATACACGAGGCAGGATGCGAACCTGCGACCGTGGTGGTCACGCGGTTCCAGACTGAAGCGCCTAGAACCGGTCGGCCACACCGGCCGGCTGTTCATCTTCTCTACTGTGCAATACAATTACTTTTCTGAACAAGTGTTCATAGCTGTTAAGGCATGCATTTTAAAGATTATTGTTACGGCCATTTTAATCTGGTTTTGGTCCGGATTACCATCTCTCAAAATATGGAAACCAAAGAGCTTCAAGTAGCGAAGATGAACAAGTGCTCATAGGTCGTAAGATATGTATTTTAGATCTATGTTTACAGAAAGTTTTTCTCTTGTTTTGGTACGTATTACTGTCTCTCAAAACGCGCAACACTTTTTGCTTAACACCCTATGTAATGCAACTCACGTTGTCGCCGTTTGATCGAACAAAACCCCAGCAAGTAAGGGCACATATGAAGACTTATTTGCTCGTATACTTCATTTTGATTTTTCAAGTTTTTATGGTGGTCACTGTCATGCTGTGTCCGCAACATTACCGGAACCAGTGACTCACGTCAGCGATTTCAGTTGAACTATCTGGTATTTAAGAATGAGCTCGCAAACTGCGATTATGGTTCCGCATCAGCTGTATTATTTCAGGACAAATGAAGATTTGTGCGGAACCGGGACTCGAACCCCGATCTCCTGATCGTCCCGGGTGGTCGTCTCAACCAATGCGGATATCCGAGCACGCTTCCAGGACCGACCGAGATCTCGATTTGTCCTGGTGTCTTCCCTCCTTTGTGCTCGCGTTGTATTACCGAGATTCCCCCACAGAGTGAGACAATGTTGTCTCTCGTCATTGCCTTGTTATGGATGAAATACTGTAGTGCAGTGTGAGACGATCGGCAGCGGTATTCTATCAAGAATAAACACGCAAACTGCGATTATGGTTCCCCATCAGCTGTAGCACAGGCCGCTCCCACAAGAGTGCTCGGATAGCCGAAGTTGTTACGGCGGCCGCTCACAACAAGCAGGAAATCCGGGTTCGAGTCCGGTTTGCCGCACATTTTCATTTGTTCCGAAACATTCTACAGCAGATGCAGAGCGATAATCGCCACCTGCGAGTTCATTCTGAACTGAGTACTGCTGTTGATCGTCAACACAGTGCCTCACCCTGCACTACTCTGCTCTAGTAGTGATACGGACAAATACTTACATACTCTGTCAGGGAACGAATTCATTCACCGAAATTATAATAGTTTATGGAACCAGGGACGACCAGAGACATCATCTGCACTGATCAGCTGTAGGAGCGCGAACAGCCACAGTGACTAAATGGAAAGCTGGCCACCACGCAGGCCTTCGTCCAAAACACAGAACAATGCGCCGTGAAACAAAAAGAGGTCAGAGTACTGCATGCTCGGCCAGAACAGCCTGCGCAACAGCGTTCTTGTTTTTGTTCATCCGCTGGAGAAGGCCGCGCCATTCACGGCCACTGGCGGCTAATGACGCAGCCCGCGAACATGTTGCCAAAGTCGACCGCCAAATTTTACACACTGCACAATGGAAATTCAGCCGTCGCTCTCCATTCCAACCCGTAGCAGGAAAATACAACGGCTTATACACGGTGGACTTTACTTCCTTGACCAGGGTTCCGAATGGAGTTACATATTCTGGCGGCAAGACATTCAACAATCTCGCGTCTAACATATAGCAAGAAATTGTGAATCAATCATCATCATCATCTTGGACAGTTTCCAGCCACTGGCTGGGTCTGTCGGGAACACAAGCCTCTCCACCGTGTTCTGTCTTTCCACCATTCCCCCTCTTCCACCTTCGTCCAGTTCTCTCCTCTTCTCATCACACATTCCTTCACTCCCTTCACCCATCTATCTCTTGGTCTTCCTCTGGGCCTCTTCCCCTCCAGTTGCAGATCAAACATCCTCTTTGGAATTCTTCCCTCATCCATTCTCTTCATGTGTCCATACCACTGCAGTCTTGATTTTTCTATCCTGTCCTGTACTGGTTCCTCCTTTAGTCTTTCCCTCACATACAAATTTCGCAATCTGTCTCGTCTTGTTACACCCAACCTGCTCCTCTGGAACTTCATTTCACTAGCCTGTATTCTACTTTTGTCGCTTTTGTGCATTACCCATGTCTCACTTCCGTATGTCAATATGGGGACAAAGTAGGTTCGGTATATAATTCCCTTGGATTTCTGTGGCACCTCCTTGCTCCAAATAAGCCCCCTAATGCATTTGTAGAACTGCCCTGCTTTTCTGCATCTTTCATTTATTTCCATTGCGTTTCCCCCCTTACTTTCAATCACGCTTCCCAGGTACTTGAAGTTCTCTACCACTTGTAGTTTTTCCCCTCCACAAGTTATATCCACATTTGGCCTATTCTTCTTCCTTGTTGTGACGATTATTTCACTTTTCTTTGCAGAGAAATGCATTCCATATTGTGCTGCCGTTGCCTCCCATGCATCTAACTGCTCTTGCACCTCCTTCACGCAATTTCCCCATAACATCAGGTCATCGGCAAAAAGCACTGCTTTCATTTTATGATCTCCAATTGCATCTGATACTTGCTGTAGGATTTCATCCATAACAATAATAAACAATAAAGGCGAAAGTGCACTTCCCTGTCGCAGACCATTTTCCAGCTTGAACCATGCAGTACGTTCCCTCCCCACTTTCACACAACTCTCACTTCCCTCATACATTTTTCTGACTTTTCGTGTAATCTCTTCATCTATCCCTTTTGCGTTCAGCACATCCCAGAGCTTGTCCCTGCAGATACTGTCATACGCCTTCTCAATATCCAAAAAGGCCATGATTAAGTCCTTCCCGTACTCATAGTGCCTTTCCTGCAGTTGCCTTACCGCAAATATGAGGTCCGTTGTTGATCTTCCCGGTCTGAAACCGTACTGCTCCTCTTGCAGTCTACTTTCAATACTGCTTCTTATTCTCTTCTCCAGCATCTTTTCATAGATTTTTCCACAGTGGCATAGCATGGTGATTCCTCTGTAGTTCTCACATCTCCTTTTATCCCCTTTCTTGAAGATCGGGACTATAATTCCTTTCTTCCAATCCTCAGGAATTCTGTTCTCCTTCCACACCACCCTCAGCACTCTGTATAGCCACTGGGTTCCTACTTCTCCTGCTGCTCGTATCATATCCACTGTTACTTCGTCCCAACCTGGTGCCTTGCCCCCTTTCATCCTCTTTATGGCTTCTTCCACTTCATTCCAAGTTAGATCATCAATTTCCCCACTATTATAATCGTCTGCTGCCTTAGGCTCTCCATCGCTGTTAGTTACCTGCTTGGCAGCATTCAACAGATCTTCAAAGTACTCCTTCCAAATATTTTTGAGCTCATGCATTTCCTCCACAACTCTTCCATTATTATCCATGATCCTCAGGCACTCGCTTCTGTCATTCCTCTTATTTCTTACCATGGTGTAAAGTACTTTTTTGTTCCCTTCACTGTCCTCTTCTAACATTCTTGTCCATTTTTCCATCCACTTCTTCTTCTCCGCCCTTACTATGGTCTGTGCCGCTTTCTTGCTTTCCTTATATTTTACCCTAGCTTCCTCTGTTCGGGTCTGGAACCATTCTCTGAAGGCTTTGTTCTTTCGAAGTACTGCCTCTTTACATATGTTGTTCCACCATGGGGTTTCCCTACTTCTCCTCTTTGTGCTAGTTCTTCCGCACACAGTCTCAGCTGCCTCAACTAGAGCCCTCTTAAAATCGCCCCATTCTTCTTCCACTGTTCTCTGATCTTCCTTTGGCAGATTCTTCCTGATCAGTGTCTGGTACTGGGTCCTCCGTTCATCCTCTTTCAGCATCCATGTCTTCAACCTTTTCTCCTGTATATCTGTTGCCCTCCTATCTTTTTTCTCTCTTAGGGTGGCTACCAACAGCCGATGGTCGCTGTCTAAGGCCTCAGATGGTATGACCTTAACATCTGTGAGGCTGCTCATCATCTGCCTATCCACTAGTACACAGTCTACTACTGAAGTTTGGGACCAGTCCCCACTGTACCAAGTTATTTTGTGACTACTCCTCTTCTTGTACCACGAATTTGCGATCGCCAGCCCATTCCTCTTGCAGAATTCCAGCAACAATTTTCCTTCTCTATTTCGGTTCCCCCAGCCCTCTGGTCCCATTATCTCCTCGAATCCTTTCCTGTCTGTGCCAACATGTGCATTGAGGTCCCCTATTATAATCTGATTTCCTCCATTTAGCTGCTTTTGCATGTCATCTTCAAATTCCTCCTTCTCCTTTTTTGTACACCCCACCTGTGGGGCATATGCTTGGATGATTTCAATGCTTTTTCCTTTCACCCGTACTCTGGCTTTTATCATTCGATCATTGATACCTTCCACCTCCTCCTGCAGACCCTCTCTGACCACTATTGCCACTCCATTTCTTCCCCTCTCATTCCCTATCCAGTACAGTTTACATCCTTTACTTAGTGGTTTTTCACCAACTCCTCTCCACCTAGTCTCATACAAATTCAAAATAAAATTTAAAAAAGAAAGCATTGCCCTCAGGCACTCTTTCTATAAATTACACTGAAATCTCACTACATCTGGACTAAATGAGGTGAGCCCCAGTCTTAATTACTTGAAGTTCGAGTTACAAAAAACTTTTCTACAATACTTATCTGAAGCTATAATTACGAGCATTAGATAGTGCAGCAGTGGAAAAATGGGAATTAGGTGAACTGTAATATTATGTGATACAATAAACGAACTATATTTAACTCACGAGCAGCTAACAACATTACGATAATGACCAATGGATTAAACAAATCAAAGGCGCAATACATACTGAAACGCTACATTAAACAATTTTGATATGTATGCTACAGAACATATAGTGGGTGCTGTCACTTAAAGTTCAGCTACTCACAGACGTCCAGGGTGGCTTTAATTATTGTGCACAAGCGAAATTTAGTAGATATCCTAATGCGTTAATGCGGAACTGATTTATGCAGGAAAAAACATTGTTCCAATTTTGGCCACCAGGTGCATATCTCGCGCTGTAAATGCTAGAAAGACGTATCGAAATGTTCGCATATGTGAAGTATTAGGAATAGGACGTGAGCAGAAGAAGTCAAACAATGTGAAAGACATAATACTAAACTTTTTACATAATACTGAATTTATTATTAACCACCACTTATATAAGTTGTTCAATATCGACACCGGAGACGTCAACGAGGCGTTGCTTCTGTAACACGACGTGATCACCAGCTGCTTGCAGCAGTTCCGACGGAATCTGAGCAACATGTTCCTGTATACTGGCCTCCGGAGATCAGGTACAGACCGAACGTGTCCCTGGTAAACGCGTTCTTTTAGGTACCCCCACAGTCAAAAGTAACATGGGATTCATACACACATCAAAAAAAGTTTTGCATCACCTCGGTTCCGAGAGTTCCGGAACCTGTACAGAAAATTGAAATAGAGATCAATGTAAACATCATTTCCACTCTTTTTACTACTCATGAAAACCACACCCTGCATGTTGTACCACCATACAGCGAGACCTACAGAGGTGGTGGTCCAGATTGTTGTACACATCGGTACCTCTAATACCCAGTAGCACGTCCTCTTGCATTGGTGCACGCGTGTATTTGTCGTGGCTCATTATCCGCAAGTTCATCAAGGAACTGTTAATCCAGATTGTCCCACTCCTTAACGGCGGTTCGACGTAGATCCCTCAGACTGGTTGGTGGGTCACGTCATCCATAAACAGCCCTTTCCAATCTACCCAAGGCATGTTCCATAGGGTTCCTGTCTGGAGAACGTGCTGGCCACTCTAGTCGAGCGATGTCGTTATCCTGAAGGAAGTCATTCACAAGATGGGCACGATGGGGGGCGCGAACTGTCGTCCATGAAGACGAATGCCTCACCAATATGCTGGCGATATGCTGCCGATATCGTTGCACTATCGGTCGGAGGATGGCATTGACGTATCGTACAGTCTTTACGGCGCCTTCCATGACCGCAAGCGGCCTACGTCGGCCCCACATAATGCCACCACAAAACAACAGGGAACCTCCACCTTGCTGCACTCGCTGGACAGTGTGTCTAAGGCGTTCAGCCTGACCGGGTTGCCTCCAAACACGTCTCCGACGATTGTCTGGTTGAATGCATATGCGACCCTCATCGGTGAAGAGAACGTGATGCCAATCCTGAACGGTTCATCCGGGATGTTACTAGGCCCATCTGTACCGCGCTGCAAGGTGTCGCCATGGACGCCGGGAGTGAAGTTGCACATCATGCAGCCTACTGCGCACAGTTTGAGCCGTAATACGACGTCCTGTGGCTGCACGAAAAGCATTATTCAACATGTTGGCGTTGCTGTCAGGTTAATAATTGGCAACCAATGCTGTACAATCGCAATAAAGTTATGAGATGTTCAATTGACTCTTTTATTAGAACATGTTACGCATTTCTGGATTACACCCATCTTAAGACATCTGTTAGAAAAAAGTACAAAACATAAGTGAACAGCACACTCAACAAGTCTCAACGTTACAGAAAATGAGATCAGGTCATACGAGGTACATATCACAAACTTCAATTCCTTCCTAACCAACCGCCGGCCGGAGTCCCGAGCGGTTCTGGGCGCTACCGTCTGGAGCCGTCCGACCGCTGCGGTCGCTGGTTCGAATCCTGCCTCGGGAATGGATGTGTGTGATGTCCTTAGGTTAGTTAGGTTTAAGTGGTTCTACGTTCTAGGGGAAACATGACCTCAGACGTTAAGTCCCATAGTGCTAAGACCCATTTTTTTTTCCTTACCGACCAGGCGTACAGCCTTGACAACAAAGAAAGTGTCTAATAACATATGAATATAACTGCCACACAAGCAGTATTGAACTAGAGCGTATACTGACGCTAAACAAGTCAACTAGCAGCGAAGCACCCTCGGCAGGGGGCGCTGCATGGTCATGTGCTTCATGCGTTCACATGTAATTTAATAAACAATATACTCAACATATGACATCTAACAGGGCGTAATTGCAACTAGCAACCGGAGTGGTACTTCCGTACACGTTAGAGGATTTTTTGAATTTTTTTTAAACTCCAAAATTTGTTGCATTGCCATACTATACTTATAGCCGCAGACTTCAAGAAGAATATAATAATTCCAATCCCAAAGAAAGCAGATGTTGACAGATGTGAAAATTACCGAACTATCAGTTTAATAAGTCACAGCTGCAAAATACTAACGCGAATTCTTTACAGACGAATGGAAATACTGGTAGAAGCGGACCTCGGGGAAGATCAGTTTGGATTCCGTAGAAATGTTGGAACACGTGAGGCAATACTAACCTTACGACTTATCTTAGAAGAAAGATTAAGAAAAGGCAAACCTACGTTTCTAGCATTTGTAGACTTAGAGAAAGCTTTTGACAACGTTAACTGGAATACTCTCTTTCAAATTCTGAACGTGGCAGGGGTAAAACACAGGGAGCGAATGGCTATTTACAATTTGTACAGAAACCAGATGGCAGTTATAAGAGTCGAGGGGCATGAAAGGGAAGCAGTGGTTGGGAAAGGAGTGAGACAGGGTTGTAGCCTCTCCCCGACGTTATTCAATCTGTATATTGAGCAAGCAGTAAAGGAAACAAAAGAAAAATTCGGAGTAGGTATTAAAATTCATGGAGAAGAAGTAAAAACTTTGAGGTTCGCCGATGACATTGTAATTCTGTCAGAGACAGCAAAGGACTTGGAAGAGCAGTTGAACGGAATGGACAGTGTCTTGAAAGGAGGATATAAGATGAACATCAACAAAAACAAAACGAGGATAATGGAATGTAGTCAAACTAAATCGGGTAATGCTGAGGGGATTAGATTAGGAAATGAGACAAAGTAGTAAAGTAGTTTTGCTATTTAGGGAGTAAAATAACTGATGATGGTCGAAGTAGAGAGGATATAAAATGTAGACTGGCAATGGCAAGGAAATCCTTTCTGAAGAAGAGAAATTTGTTAACATCCAGTATAGATTTAAGTGTCAGGAAGTCGTTTCTGAAAGTATTTGTATGGAGTGTAGCCATGTATGGAAGTGAAACATGGACGATAACCAGTTTGGACAAGAAGAGAATAGAAGCTTTCGAAATGTGGTGCTACAGAAGAATGCTGAAGATAAGGTGGGTAGATCACGTAACTAATGAGGAGGTATTGAATAGGATTGGGGAGAAGAGAAGTTTGTGGCACAAATTGACCAGAAGAAGGGATCGGTTGGTAGGACATGTTTTGAGGCATCAAGGGATCACAAATTTAGCATTGGAGGGCAGCGTGGAGGGTAAAAATCGTAGAGGGAGACCAAGAGATCAATACACTAAGCAGATTCAGAAGGATGTAGGTTGCAGTAGGTACTGGGAGATGAAGAAGCTTGCACAGGATAGAGTAGCATGGAGAGCTGCATCAAACCAGTCTCAGGACTGAAGACCACAACAACAACAACTTATAGCCAGTAGTGGCACTAAGCACAACTCAAAACATATGTCAACATAAAATAAATAATAGGGGGCGGGGGGGGGGGGGGAGTTCCTTCATGAATAAACCTTTCAATCCCCAAATTAAATATAACCAACATTTTCCATCATAAACTAAATCCCTGTGATCAGCTCGCGTACGCAAACGCCTTAGGCGCAATCTGTTAAAGCCAATGGCAACCACGTCGACGGCGCCCATCCACCTATCGAATTACAGCCAAGTGATATTCAAGGGCCACGATTGCCCAAATAGGAGCCTACAAGCAACAACTTACACCGCTCTACCACTGGGAAAAAAGTTAAATGGTCAGAGGAAGAACATTTTCATAAAATCACAAAACACACACTTGGGTTATACCTCATACATTCCTTATATAAACTAGTGGCACGACAATTGCCCGAGTCCTACCTATGCTATCCGGATACTGGGGAGCTCTAGATTTTTAAGAAACAAAAGACAGAACATTAAAATTGTTAATACTTAAAAGTCTAAAATCAATAAAATAGACCATTGTGTCACCAACGCCCACCCAAAGGGTATGGTGGTGAACAAATCCGCACATGCCAACCTATCTACCCATCTAACTTTCCCCATATGACAAACTAGCCAAACACTCAGCAAAAAACGTAGCCTATCATAACGGTACGTACACGGAACACCATCAGCTCCTATAAAATACACTATCATAACTTCTTATGAGGGGCTAACAGACACCAAACTCAAATTAGTATCTGTTCAAACAAGCCAAAAAACCAGTTGTTCCCACCGGAAGCCTGTCAGGGTTCCTCCGACCCATTATCCGTATGTAGCGGTCGTCCACTGCAGTAGTAGCCCCTGGGCGGCCTGAGCGAGGCATGTCATCGACAGTTCCTGTCTCTCTCTCTCTCTCTCTCTCTCTCTCTCTCTCTCTCTCTCTGTATCTCCTCCATGCCCGAACAACATCGCTTTCGTTCACTCCCGAGACACCTGGACACTTCCCTTGTTGAGAGCCCTTCCTGGCACAAAGTAACAATGCGGACTCGATCGAACCGCGGCACTGACCGTCTAGGCATGTTGGACCCCCTCCGTCTAATAGGCGCTGTTCATTCATGATTGTTTAGATCTTTTGGCTGGTTTAGTGCCATCTCTTAACAGTCAAAGGGACTGTGTCTGTGATACAGTTAAAACAGACAGCTAAACTTTCCATACTGTAGACCATGGGATGGACAATTCTTGTGATACTGCACGAGCACTAGCAATACACAGGGCATGTGGTGCATGGTCAGTGACAGCAACATCGACCTTGGCAACTTCCATCGGGATAGGACGTCTTCCAAGTGCCATACCAAGGCCAGCTGTGTTTCCGAATTTCATAGAACCTCTTCCAAGACACACGAAGCCTGCTGTGTTTCCTAATTTCATTATGATCTTCTTTAAAGCACTTAGTGACATCAGGCCTCTCCTCACACCTTTCAGTCGGCGACACTCTCTCAGTGCAGCACTGTAAATGCTGCCGTTCACATAAAAACAGTTTTTATGAATGCATGGTGTCTGCTTTTTCGGAAACGTTCGAAAGGAGAGACACCACATATTCATGTAATTGATTCGCCTCGATGGTCAATAAATTCACAACCTTCAGTGCAGATACACAATAGTGTTCGGCCTCGAGCGGGAATCTAAAGTTAGCAAGGATAGAGGACATGGATGGGGACTGCAGACAGGTGGCGTTAATGGGAATGTGAGTCTGCCGGGGAGCGTGCCGAGATAATCGGTGCATTTGCGATAAACACCGTGTCCGTTTAGGACAGTGGTTAACCCGACTGCCTATTAAGCAGGATACCCCTGGCTGGAGACCCGGTTCTGCACACAGTTTCACTCGTCGCTGCTGACTCCGCATTACGTCCAGTGCTACAGGTATCTTCAGTTCCTCTCCTTTCTCCTCACTCCACCTTCCATTTACATAATAAAACCGTTTCGCTAACAGCGCACGGTCTCTCTTCTCGATAGCCATACTGCTCACGCTTGTTACGAATCGACAGCCTGAGTGTCACACAGTGTACAGCGCCAGATTTGCACCTAATGGCCACAATTGGAAGTAACTCGTTTTCCAGCGCAAATCAGTTCCGTATTAGCATATCTACCGAGTCCCGCAGCCATACGATAATTACAGCCCAAACTAGACCTCGATCAATAGGTGCACTTCAATTATAACTACTCGGTGTATTCGTATGTGCAATTCAAAAATGAAAGTCTGTCCTGTACTGGAAATTTATAGGGTACAGGTTATGTGCTGCTGTTATCCTGAGCTACAATGTCACAATCGCAGCAGCCGAAGAGGCACCATTACCTGATTTTGATGCCTCGACAATATTTTCAATCTCGATCTCTGTTGATTAAAATTTAAAGGACTTACTTTTGGAAGAGACTGTTTTGTACACTGGTCTTATCACTTGTTGCCACATTTCGTACTTTGTTAACCTGGATTGAAGTCAATAGTGTTGATTATTATGTCCAAATTTTCCTTTATGTACGATAGTTCAATCATTGGACCGTTATCTGTACATTCACTGATATTACCGACATACGATAATTTCGTGGGAAATGCCTTGTGGCCGGCCACTGTGGCCGAGCGGTTCTAGGCGCTTCAGTCCGGAACCGCGCTGCTGCTACGGTCGCATGTTCGAATCCTGCCTCGGGCATGGATGTGCGTGATGTCCTTATGTTAGTTAGGTTTAAGTAGTTCTATGTCTAGGGGACTGATGACCATATTTCGTCCCTTTTCAGCAATCGATTGTCATAATCCTCTTTATCTCCAACCAGATAGCCTCGAACGGCCCACCTGGTTGTAAATCCGAATCTGCCCTGGAAATGTGAATCTTACCTCTTCGGGACTGCACACTTTTTTTATTGCTCTTCATGTTACGAGCTGCCCTTTACAATTTTTTCGCCTATTTTGTCTTCGTCATTGGCTCCAGCAGTGAAGAACAACATACCTTCATCAAGTTGCTTGCGTCTGTATACAGACGGGTAAAGCGAACGGAAAAAGGGGGACGCGTTCAACGTTTCAACGTTTTACAATGAAGCAGTGTGTCGCGAATGGCGTCCGGCACAATGAGGTGACGTTTCACTTCGCGACAGAAACCAAATCAAAATTACCGTGCATTCCATATTAGTAGATGTTGCAGAGATACTTAATGGAACTGCAGCAAAAACTACGGTTCTTCGACTAGATCTATGCCCATTGTGCGTGCCGCCTGTACTGCGATGACCCAAGCGCCTTTACCACGAAGAAAAATGTATCTTGCGCTGATTTAAGACAATCAGACCGTAAACTTTTAATAAAAAAAGTGTGTAACTCATCTCTTGGGTCGCATGCATCTTTTTTATGGACTGGTCCATTTCAAATGTAATTTAAGAGACTCGGCAAAACGCTGCAAAACATAGCTTAAAGGGACCAGGTAACTATGGCGGTGCGCAAATATCAGAAATCGCCAGAGTATTTAGCGCACTTAACTGCTCAGTCGGTAACAAAAAGTTTAGCAATTCACTGCTCGATCTGGGCTGTCAGCTCGTATATGTAAATGTAGCAGCTGCGAATAACATTAAACAATATAGTGAAGTTTACCATTAATAGGTTACACGTTTCAAGCTTCCACGATTTTCTTGCAATGTGTTAATGCATAACTTGACCCGATCCGCAAACCTGGAAGCTCTCCTCCTTGGTGAGATCTACAGAACATGATAGATGAATCAATGAATGATTAGGGGCAACTTTATAAAGTCGGTAAAGGGCCTTAACTGAATATTTTGAGACGTAACATAATTGTAAATCTGACCCGTGCTACAACTTACCGAGAGGTCCCAACTACAATCGACGCCATACACAAATAATGCAATGTAATATCGCTGACCCACTGCCATCCAAGCTTTCAAGAGAAAAATAGCCTACACGGAAACCAATCGGAAACGTATATTTGACTTCAGTTGGTTTTTATGTATGCTATTTTTCTCTCGACAGCTTGGATGGCAGTGGGTCAGCCAACATCTTCCACAGACTCGCGAGTCAGTTTTCCAGTGGAAGGGAGCAGGGCTCTTGCACTACAGTTTCCCTTGGTATGTGACTGAACTCATATATAACTCTCCAGTGTACATCTAAGGAGAAACAAATAATTCTAAAAAAAAGACAAGACATGACAGCAACCTTATTACATGCAATAGCACCTGATGACGGCAGTATCCCGAAATGGGTTCATCGTGAATGACTTATACAATAAAAACCATTTAAAGAGCATTGTAGCTGGCTGATACTCGTAACAATCATGTCATTAGAAGGCATATTTTGCACTGCAGGTCCAAAAGAAAAAAAAATGTGAAAATGGTTAACTAATCAAGGATCAATGGTCTGAAATCAAGATTTCTGGCGATACGAGAGATTGAGTGATTAGCCCGCATGAGATATGTATTTATGAATTGCCTGCTGCATCCACAACTTGTTGCGCTACCTCGAAAATCAAAAAATCATGTGCGTTTGTCTGCTGCGGCGTTTATCAACATTTGTTGTTCATGAGTGGAGCATTAGTTGTCACAGAAAGTAGTAGACATACCTTTAATGTATGGTGCAGTAGGAATTAGTGTCTACAAAGTAGAATAAATACAAAGACAACAAGTTTTTCAAGAGGCGGAATACTAATTGGAAGAATTTCATAGCTGTGCATAGTATGGCACCTGCATCATTCACGAAAAAGCTGAACAAGGTTCTATACTAATGTTCCCACAGTAGATTTAAATGCTGTTGCCAGGTCGTGCAGGAGAAGATTCACTAATACCACCAACTTTCTCGTGAAATGCACATTTACAAGAATATAGTCAGTGTGGAGAATACTGGCGGAACACCAGTTATACCGTAGTGGAAGAGGAGGAAATGGGCAGAGACAGGGGAGGGGGAATGAACAGAGAAAGGAAAGAGGAGGGGATGAACAGAGACAGGGAGGACAGAGAGAGATGGGGAAGTAGGAAATGGACAGAGAAATGGAAGAGGAGGAGATGGATAGAGAGGGGGCAGAAGATGAAGGACAGAGAGAGGGGAGCAGGAGATTGACAAAGAAAGTGGGAGGAGGAAATGGACAGAGAGAGGGGCAGGAGCAGCTGGGCAGAGAGAGAGGGGCAGGAGGGACTGGACAGAGAGAGATGCACAAGGAGGTGGACAGACAGAGAGGGGCACGAGGTGCTGGGTAGAGACAGGGTCAGGGGGACTTGGACAGAGAGAGGGGCAGGAGGAGCTGGATAGAGAGAAAGAGAGAGGCAGAAGGAGCTGGAGAGAGAGAGAGAGAGAGAGAGAGAGAGAGAGAGAGAGAGAGGCAGGAGGAGCTGGACAGACAGAGAGGGGCGGGAGGTGATGGACAGAGACAGGGGCAGATTGAGGGGGCAGGAGAAGCTGGAGTGAGAGAGGGACAGGAATAGCTGGACAGATGGAGAGAAGCAGGAGGTGCAGGAGAGTGACAGGTGCAGGACACTGACAGGAGCAGGAGGTGCTGGACAGAGAGAGGGGGCGTCAGGAGATGGCTAATAGATTGTAATAAATGCAGGATATTTCAAAAACAGAAGATATTAGAAGGTTTCCAGAAGTTAGGGTACAAGCCACCAACCTGAGCGTAGGTACCTACTGCCTTCTGGGTCTCGCATACGGACAGAGCAAACTGTGATTCACAAGATCGTTGTTTGCGGAAATCACTTTGATTCCTACAGAGCAGATCTTCGATCTCCTGATATGTCATAACATGCGATCATGAAACATGCTCCAAATTTTTGAAACACGTGATGTCAGTCACACAGAGATACTGTTTTGTACAGCTATTCGGGAAACCTTCTTGAAAGCGGGGATGTTATGCGTAATTTCCTAATTACTCGGAAAGTTTCGTTCCCCCTGCGACCTATAGTAGAATTCTAAAAGAGTGGGAGCTACTTATTTCGCATACTGTACGTAGGTATTGCATCATGTCCAGTAGCATTTTCTCTGTCGAGCGATTTTTGACGATTTTTCTATTCCGCTGTCACTCATTTCGATAGTCTCATTTTGTTTTACGCGTGACGGTTGTAGTAAGGAAATCAGTGAAACAATGTTGACAAAAAGGAATTTAGTATCTCAGCCTTCTATCTATCTATCTCATCCCCCGTTTCAATAACATTATGGTCATTGAGTGTCTCGACAACGGGCTTTGATCCTTTAACTGACTTAACGTAAGAGAACAGAACTTATACGAGAATCGTACACGTTATGATCTCCGGGACGAAACAGGATTTTAAGTCTGGGAAGATGAAAAACCACAGGAAGGAAAGGAGGACAGAGGTATTCTAAGGTGTTCCCTCCGCCAAACAGCCGCATTCCTTCAGCTGACGACGGCTTAATGGAGCACATTTGCCCCCATCTTTCGCACACTCGCGGGTCAGCTTTCCAATGGAAGGGGGCAAGATGCATGCGCTACAGTTTCCCTTAGCATGTGACACACTATTTGTAATGACTCTGCATATTGTGATAATACTTTTCATTTCAGCTTCGAGAGTATTGTCTAATTAACGATTACTTCAGTTCTTTGCAATTTTTTACGCATTGCGGCACAGATGTATAGATTGATGTAATATTAGCAGCGTTGAGTATTAAAAAAAATGCTGAGTATTCGGCCTAACGAATGGCTGATTGATATGGGTGGAGGGGACCAAACAGCGAGGTCATCGGTCCCATTGGGTTAGAGAAGGATGGTAAAGGAAATCGGCCATGCCCTTTCGTAGGAACCATTCCGGCTTTTGCCTGAAGTCACGGAAAACCTAAATCAGGTTGGCCAGGCACGGGTGTGAACTGTCGTCCTCCCGAATGCGAATCCAGTGTGCTAACCACTGCGCCACCTCGCTCGGTCGTAATAAAAGGGGGGGGGAGGGGGAGGGGAGGGGGGGAGAAGGGTGAGGGCAATGTTGAAGGTTGTCCTGGTCGCCAGATACCCTAATGATGACACTGTAGATGAGTTCACTTTTGCATTGCATTGCAAGACTGGAAGAGAAAATGGAAGAGTGGACATGATAATTGTGGTGTCACCGCCAGACACCACAATTGGGGGGGGGGGGAGGGGGGGGGGGAAGGGCGCTAGCCATACGATTAAATAAATAAACAGGAGGAAGCTGAGACAGTGCTAAGAATGGAACTGTAAGTAAGAGCTACAGGAACGCGAGACAAAAGGATGCCGTGATTCACACCATCTCTATGATAGCGACTGCCACTGGACTTCAATGGTATCTTTGTGACGCCTTCACACTTAATACACGAATGCGCGACGAAATGCAGGGCTACCTCCGAAATTGATCTACATTGTGTAACAGAACTACAGATCACCTTCCCGACACCCCGTAGTTGTCTCCTATTACGACGTGTAAGTTTGAAATTTGGCTCAAAGGTGCCTTCAACCTACGCCTGTAATGGCGCAAAAGCGTATCGCCCTGTGACGTCACCCTCGGGCGCGGCGATCCTTCAGACAGAAAAGTGTCAACACACGCAAAAAAATGGCCAAAGTTCGGCAGTTAAAGCTAGCTGTAAGGTGGATAGGGATGGGAAAAACGGACCAGTTAAAACTGATACCGCTATTTTAGTTTTGAATAACCGATATTTTTCATCT
This sequence comes from Schistocerca piceifrons, assembly GCF_021461385.2. NCBI lineage: Eukaryota > Metazoa > Arthropoda > Insecta > Orthoptera > Acrididae > Schistocerca > Schistocerca piceifrons. The sequence goes on along the minus strand of NC_060141.1, from coordinate 177,147,136 downwards.
CCGTTATGATAGGCGTTTTTTACTTTTTATTAAAAATTGGGTAAACAACCGAAAGCGGTCGCGCGGTTCCAGACTGTAGCGCCTAGAAACGCTCGGTCACGCCGGCCGGCTTGAAGTTGTAAACCTGGATGATTTACCGGAGAGAGGGTAAGGTGCCAAGATATAATCGACAATGGGGGAGATAAAATTAAGTTTTTGGTAATTGTGCAATTAGTAGCAACATGTATTTTTATGTTAACATTTACCGGGTGATCAAAAAGTCAGTATAAATTTGAAAACCTGATAAACCACGGAATAATGTAGATAGAGAGGTAAAAATTGACACACATGCTTGGAATGACATGGGGTTTTATTAGAAGAAAAAAAAAGTACACAAAATGTCCGACAGATGGCGCTGGATAGCAAAACTGCTACCGTGACGGTGAGGGGTATATATGCTACAGATATGTTACAGAATCGCATCATCCCCAGCATGGCTGATAAACACCTACTGGAAAGTACGATGTTTATGAAGGGGGGCGCTCCACCCCATATTGCTAGACGCGTGAAAGATCTCTTGCGCGCGTCGTTAGGTGACGATCGTGTGTTGAGCCGCCACTTTCATCATGCTTGGCCTCCCAGGTCCCCAGACGTCAGTCCGTGCGATTATTCGCTTTGGGGTTACCTGAAGTCGCAAGTGTATCGTGATCGACCGACATCTCTAGGGATGCTGAAAGACAACATCCGACGCCAATGCCTCACCGTGACTCCGGACATTCTTTACAGTGCTGTTCACAACATTATTCCTGGACTACAGTTATTATATGGTGGACATATTGAGCATTTCCTGTAAATAACATCATCTTTGCTTTGTCTTACTCTGTTATGCTAATTATTGCTGTTCTGATCAGATGAAGCGCCATCTGTCGGACATTTTTTGAACTTTTGTATTATTTTGGTTCTAATAAAACCCCATGTCATTCCAAGGATGTGTGTCAATTTGTACCTCTCTATCTACATTATTCCGTGATTTATTCAGTTTTCAAATTTATAATAGTGTCTTATTTCACACAGAAATCGGCGTACACTTTCTTGTGGAACTGACTGTATCTCGCTAACAGACTTCGAAGATAAAGAGACTGTATCACATACGGAGACTTTGCATCAGTCTTTCTTTCCGCGCCAAGTTTCGAATGAAAAAAAGGAAACGGGGGATTCGACAGTGGTTCATAAAAAGCACTCGCCACCATACACCGTAAGGTGCCTTACGAACTGTAGCTATGGATTTATTCGTATCACCGTTGTTCGGGCACCTTTTGGGGCAACACATTATCGGTGTTGCTCTCTCGATCTGGAAGATCCCTTAACTTATGGACAGGGGTGTATTTGCGTAACTTCCTCGGAGTCGCATTGCGAGTAGTGAGAAGTCCCACCGGAATGGAGGCAATACCTGCCGGAGGAAGACAGCAGCTGCAGCTAGAATTACGCGGGATGCCCCGTTGTAGGCCTCGTCTGCAGAACACACTTGACGCCTCTCCGCCTCGCAGTAATGTATGCTGTTAGGCGGCGTAGGGAACGCGAGAACGCGTCTTTGGAGGTGGCGCAGAGAGATGGAGACCGAAAAAAAAAGGAAGCACAGGAAGAGCAAGGGAAAAAGGGAGTATGCCGCAGCCAAACAAGGCCGACGGGGGAGTGGTAAAGAGGGGGGGAGGAGGGGTTGGCGATGGTAGCAGCGCACTCTGACAAGGCGATGAGGTCGGACACGACCAGAGCGCGTGGCGACGCGGCTCCATATTACTGCCGCCCGAAACGGAAGGCGGTGGCAGGGCGAAAAGAGCTACAGGAACGCGAGACAAAAGGAGGAGGAGGAGGAGGAGGAGGAGGAGGAGGAGAAAGGAGCGGACGGGAGCGCAGGGTCGTTATGCGCAGTCAAGAGAAAGATGAGACGCGCAGGATCTGTTCGGAGGAATGTGTGTGCGCGCGCCCGTGTGTGTTAGGTACGGCGGCGGCGCTATCTGGGGCCGCCAGCACCGTGCCGCGCAGCGCCGTCTTATCGTCTTAACTTCCGGAGCCGCGACGACGTGCTGCGGCCGGCGCGCCGCTCCCTCTTCCCGGGAAATGGGCGACACGGCTCCGCCACGACACATCGCAAGGGCGGCCCCGTTCCGAGAAAATGTGCCGAGAGCCACTGCGGTCGCGAAAACACGAAATTAGAACGGTACGCAAGAGCGTTGCCAGGACGCGAGGACGGGGGTGGGGGGGTGGGGTGGGGGGTAAGGGGAGGAAGGAGCAACTCTCGTTATTTCTCTGGGGTAAATGATTTGGGTACACCTGCCACTAGTCAATATCCATTACGTCTTCTGGATTGTTGGAAACTGGTAACAAAGTAATACTTCGGTGTTTGGAGCGACTACGCAAGCACTTCGGTTTGCGAAGTGGCGTGGTACATGTCGTCCCTTGCCCCTCGCTGCCCTTCTCACAGGGGGAAGGCATCAGACACGGCCAACCGATTCGGCTCAGATTTGGCAAGTCGTTTGTGTGTTTTTGAGAAAAGCACCCCTAAAGGTTATGACGAGCGATCGACTCAAAGTTGGCGGGATCGATAGATAATTGTAAATAGAGCATTGTTTATCACCAGGTATGGGGTCCGAAAACGCATACTTTTCCAGAAATCGAGGTAAGAAGCTTTTACAACTGCCGCGTCTGTACCCACATAGTCAACGGTTTTCACCGACAGCACCGATAGCACAACGGCCTAGATAACTGGCTGCGAATCTCGAAGAAACATAGTGGATGTTATTCTTTTGGTTTGTATTTTTCCATATCTCAATTGATATGGATAGGAGGGTTAATAAGGTAAGTAAATCAACAAGGAATGATAATAAAGTAGGCAAATAAATTTCTCTAACCTCTTGGGATAGTAAACAACTAAAATGTTACTCCAGGTCACTTTACAATGGCTCTTCCAGTCACTGTTACGTGTCTTCACTTTTCTTCGAACAACTGGATGGATGGCACTCGCCACATAAACATTCGAAACAAATATACTCACGGCACCAAGAGCATCTAATGACTGCAATCTTTCGACAGCTACACTGTTCCTTCCCTATGATATGACGAAGAGGCAACCGGTACAATATAACTCTCCCCGCGTGCATTCTATCCCGTGCCTCGCTGTAAACAAGCGTCGCACGGTTGGCTATCTGTGATCCCTCGTGAGGAAGTGGCAGCACGTTTACTCGGGAGTTGTTTTCATGTGACAAGGCTTAAAAGTTTAATACTTTACTGACGGCGTTTGGAAAATTAGTTTGCCTACCCGATTATTATCATTCCTTATTGATTTACTTACCTTGTTAACCCTCCTATCCCTATCAATTGAGATATGGAAAAATACAAACGAGAAGAATAACATCCGCTTGGCTTCTTCGAGATTCGAACCCGGGTTTTCCGATTCCCAGCCAGTTACTTTGGCCGTTGCCTTATGTTTGTTTTTTTTTCCGTTATTGATCGTTGTGTTGGATCGTTGCGGACGTCGCTAGACATCCTGTTCAAGTTCGGTGGTTGATCCTTCCAATCAGTTTTTTTATTACAGAGGCCAACCGGATCTCTGACCGAACACGCTGAGCTACCGTGCCGGCTGTCTATCGGCGCTGTCGGCGGCAGGAGTTAACCATGTGGGTACAGACGCGGCAGTTGTAAAAGTTTCTTACCTCGATTTCTGGAAAAGTATGCGTTTTCGGTCCCCATACATGATGATGAAAAATGCTCTAATTACAATTATCTATCGCTCCCGTCAATTTTGAGTCGATCGCTCGTCAGAACCTTTAGGGGTGATTTTCTCAAAAACGTGGGTGTGTTGACCCAAAATATCTTAGATTCCTTCGTTTTAGGTTGAATACAAGCGACCTGCCAAATCTGAGCCGAATCGGTTGGCCGTGTCTGAGGTCTTCCCCTTGTCAGTGCCTCGTTGCTAGAACTACACTGAAGAGCCAAAGAAACTGGTACACCTCCCTAACACCGTGTTGCGTTCCCGCGAACAGGCGGAAGTGACGCAACACGACGTGGCACTGACTCGACTAATGTCTGAAGTAGCGCTGGAGGGAATTCACATCATGAATCCTGCAAGGGTGTCCCTAAATCCATAGGAGTACGAGGAGGTGGAGATCCCTTCTGAACAGCACACTGCAAGGCATCCGAGATATATGCTCAATAATGGTCATGTCTGGGGAATCAGGTGGCCAGCGGAAGTGTTTAAACTCACAAGAGTGTTCCTTGTTCCTGGAGCACTCTGTTGCAATTCTGGACGTGTGGGGTCTCGCATAGTCCTACTGGAAATGCCCAAGTCCGTCGGAATGCATAATGGACATTAATGGATGCAGGTGATGAGGCAGGATGCTTACGTGTCAGAGTCGCATCTAGATGTATCAGTAGTCCCATAAGTCCGCCCCCGGTAGCTGAGTGGACGCCGGCACGGTAGCTCAGCGTGTTCGGTCAGAGAGTTAACTACCTTCTGCAATAAAAAAACTGAGTGACCGGGTATTATGGGACGTCCGCCACTAAGGAATACAACGAGCAATATGGAACAAAATGAGATCAACAAAGAATTTAAAAAAAAGTGATCAGCGCGACAGAATGTCAATCCTAAGGGCCCGGGTTCGATTCCCGGCTGGGTCGGAAATTTTCTCCGCTCAGGGACTGGGCGTTGTGTTGTCCTAATCATCATCATTTCATCCCCATCGACGCGCTAGTCGCCGAAGTGGCGTCCAATCGAAAGACTTGCACCAGGCGAACGGTCTACCCGACGGGAGGCCCTAGTCACACGACATTATTTTTTTTAGTAGTCACATATCGCTTCAACTGCACACGCCCAACACCATTACAGAGCCTCCTTCAGCTTCAACAGTCCCCTGCTGACATGCAGGGTCCATGGATTCATGAGATTGTCTCCATACTCGTACACGTCCAACCCCTCGATATAATTTGAAACGAGACTCATCCGACCAGGCAAAATGCTTCCATTCATCAACAGTCCAATGTCGGTGCTGACGGGCCCAGATGAGGCGTAAAGCTTTGCGTCGTGCAGGCATCAAAGGTATACGAGTGGGCCCTCGGCTCCGAAAGCCCATATCGATGATGTTTCGTTGAATGGTTCGCACGCTGACACTTGTTCGTGGTCCAGTGTTGAAATTTGCAGCAATTTGCGAAAGGGTTGCACGTCTGTCCCGTTGAACGATTCTCTTAACGATTCTCTTCAGTCGTCGCTCAAAAAATGGCTCTGAGCACTATGGGACTTAACATCTGAGTCATCAGTCCCCTAGAACTTAGAACTACTTAAACCTAACTAACCTAAGGATATCACACACATCGATGCCCGAGGCAGGATTCGAACCTGCGACTGTAGCGGTCGCGCGGTTCCAGACTGAAGCGCCTACAACCGCTCGGCCACACCGGCCGGCTCAGTCGTCGTTGGTCCTATTCTTGCAAGATCTTTTTCCGGTCGCAGCGATGTCGGAGATTTCATGCTTTACCGGATTCCTCCCATTCGTCGAATGGTCATACGGGAAGATCCCCACTTTATCGCTACCTCGGAGATGCTGTGTCCATCGCTCGTGCGCCGAGTGTAATACCACATTCAAACTCATTTAAACCTTGGTAACCCGCCATTGTAGCAGCAGTAACAAATCTAACAACTGCGCCAGATACTTGTTGTCTTACAGAGGCGTTCTTGACCGCAGCGCCGTTTTCTGCCTGTTCGTTGCCGTTGCCGTTGCCGTTGTCATGACTGGACTTCAGTCCACGTATTCTGAAGGGCAGGTGGACTTTGCCTAATGCCTTCTGTCTGACTTTTGGGTTTGTTAACATGATGGGTTTCTTTGTGCGTGTATAGTTGTAAGTGTGTAGAGTGAGGGGATCATGATTTATACCCTAAAGTGTCGGGATATTGTGTTTTTAGGATGTTTGTAGTTGATGTGGAATGGGTCTGAGCCCAGTGATGATTATCAGTTGGTAAGGTGACATTTCGGCATTTTCGTAAAATGTTTGCGTTCTCAACTGTATTATAGACGATACAGTGGGCATGTTTGTATCTCTGTGTATAGTGGCGTTTGAGACGAACCATGGCGCGTCTGTGACGATACGAAGTGCTTTGCTCTGAATGACTTGCAATTTGCGTATGTGGGTGTCAGCAGCCATGCCACAGATCTCGCAGTCAGAGAATAAAGCTGGAAGGACCACCATCTTCCAGATTTTTAGCTTTGTTTGGGTGGTCAGCCCGTTTCCTTTCAGGAGCGGGTGAAGCTGGAAAAGTCGTCCTGAGCCTCTGTTGCTCCCGTGTGTGATGTGCTCGTTCCAGAGGAGCTTGCTGTCAAATTTTAGCCCTAGGTATTTGATGGTGTAACACCAGAGAAGGTCGTTGTCTTCAATCGTGATCTGCCGGTTTGGTGGCCGTCTTTTGGCTGTAAACATGATGGCGTTGCATTTCGTAGCATAGATTTTAATTTTCCAAAGATTGCACCATTGCGTAATTTCGTGAAGTTGCCTTTGGAGATTGTATACTATGTAATTTAGGTTGAAGTGACTGGCGTATACGGCCGTGTCGTCGCCAAAGAGAGCTAATTGGGTGTTGTCCCTTTGGGGTATATCATTGGTGTACGCCTGCCTCTATGGATTTGAGGTTGCCTCTATGGATTCGAGGTTGCTCTTGTGTCTTTCCAGGTTTACGTAGAACTTAATATCGCTTAGGAAGGAGGCCAGTATTTTAAGAATGTGGTGTGGGCAGCCATAGTTGTGAATTTTGTATAAGAAGCCGTAATGCCATACGCGGTCGAAGGCCTTTTCTATATCTAGAAATACGACCCTTGTACTTTGGCCTTCGGCTCGTGCCTTGCAAATCTGCTCGACCACTCGGGTGGCCTGAGTTACTGTGCCATGTCCGGCGCGAAATCCGAACTGTTGTGGGATGCTTATATGTCGCTCTCTTAGGAATGTTTGGAGTGGGGTGAGGATAAGGCGTTCAAATATTTTTCCTAGGATACAAAGGAGGGAAATGGGTCTATGCTTTTGTGGGAATAAGTCTGCCTGTTCACATATCTCTGTATTTGTATACGCAGACCTACACCAGTTTCTTTGGCGCATCATTGTAGATGGAGTATTATCTTTTACATCTACGTCTTCATCTACATACTCTGCAAGCCACCATATCGTGCGCGGCGGAGACTACCATAAAAACTGCTTATAATTTCCTTTCACGTTCCACTTGCCAACAGGAAAAACGACTAATTTATGCATGTCCAAAAAGTAAGGACGAATTTGAATTTCACGCCATTTTGTCATAAGACGATTGGCAGCCGTGGTCTTTTCATGTTTGTTATCTGTGATCCTTGCCAATTAGTAGCCTGATAGCTTCTGTGTGGTGAGCATTGTTGTTTAATGCTTATTTATGAACATGGAGGGGATGACAACTGAGCAACGTATCCAAGTGATAAAAAGTTACTACAGAAACAGTTCAAGTCCAATAGAGACTGTTCGTGAATTGTGTGTGACACTCGAAAGTATTGCTGCTCCAACCGAATCATCATTTTGCATGTTAATCCGGAAGCTTGAGACCATGAGTTCTGTTTCCTTAAAACAGTACCACCATCTTCTGTTCGAACACAAGAAAACATTGCTGTCACGTGTGACAGTGTGACCGCACGCCGCAGAAAATCGGTTTGCCGACGAGCTCACCAACTTAAAACCAAATTCACTGCATGAAATCCTTTCAAAGTATCTGATAATGCATGCATACGGGATTCATTGCCCCTGAAAAATGCAGCTGAAAATTGTGTTGAAGAAGGAAACGCATGATAGTTATGTGGGCTGCATAGAGTCAGGCGCAATTTCGCAGCAGACCCTCGTACTTGGCGGGAGACACTATTGTTCTAGACATCTTTACGTGTTCACTGTGCGCTCAGAACTGAACAGAGCGACGTGACGCGATCGACAGGCGTACTAGAGACACTCCCCAACACATCTGTCCAAAGTTTCATCGTATTTTCAATGTGGTTTCCATTTAGTGCGCGGTCGGACTTTTACTTTTCCAATAGCCCTCGTATCTTGAGTGGAAAATTACGTAATTTCCTCCAGAGACGAGCGACCCACTTTTGTTGGATTCTGTGTATCTCGGCGCACCCAACCCGTTGATAGTTGTTTAGTTTCCGGCTCATACCAATACATCAAATTTTCATCTGCTGATGCGATGTTGCATACGGTTTACATTTACTAGGGCAAATTTGTCTGAATATTTATTTACAAAAATTAACACCTGGCTATTTCTGCCTTCCGTGAAACTGTATTAAATCGATCAGGAACAGCACTTTTTCACAGCTGTATGTCGATGCAACAGCTCCATACTTGACAATCCCGTACACCGCTTGCTCGACATAAGATCCGTACCCAACGACTGGAAAGCTGCACAGGTCACACCACGATTCAAGAAAGGTAGTAGGACTAATCCACTAAATTACAGGCCCATTCCATTAACGTCGGTATGCAGCAGGATTTTGGAACACATATTGTATTCGAACATTATGAATTACCCCGAAGAGAACGATCTATTGACATACAGTCAACATCGATTCAGAAAATATCATTCTTGTGAAACACAACTAGCTCTTTATTCACACGAAGTGTTGAGTGCTATTGACATGGGATTTCAAATTGATTCCGTGTTTCTATATTTCGAAAAGGCTTTTGACACCGTACCACACAAGTGGTATGTAGTGAAATTACGTGCTAATGGAATATGGTCTCAGTTATGTGACTGGATTCGTGATTTCCTTTTAGAAAGGTCACAGTTCGTAGTAACTGACGGTAAGTCATTGAGTAGAATAGAAGTGATTTCTGGCATTCGCCAAGGTAGTGTTCTACGCTCTCTGCTGTTCCGTGTCTAAGTGCGATTAGGAGAGAATTCGAGCAGACATCGTAGGTTGTTTGCCAGATGATGCTGTCGTTTATCGTCTAGTAAGCTCATCAAAAGATCAAAGCAAATTGCAAAACTATTTAAAAAATATATCTGTATGATGTGAAAATTGTCAATTGACCCTAAATAATGAGAATTGTGAGGTCATCCACCTGAGTGCTAAAAGAAATCCGTTAAACTTCGGTTACGCGATGAATCAGTCAAATCTAAAGGCCGTAAATTCAACTAAATACCTAGGAATTACAATTACGAACAATTTAAATTGGAAAGAACGCGTAGAAAATGTTGTGGGGAAGGCAACCTGAATACTGAGTTTTATTGGCAGGACTCTCAGAAAATGTAACAAATCTACGAAAGAGACTGCCTACCTACGCTTGTCCGTCCACTTTTAGAGTACTGCTGCACGGTCTGGGATGCTTACCAGATAGGATCAACGGAGCGCGTCGAGAATGTTCAGAGGAGAGCAGCAGGTTTTGTATTATCGGGAAGTAGGGGAGAGAGTATCACTGACAAGATACGGGATTTAAGGTGGACACCATTAAAATAAAGGAGTATTTCGTTGCAGCGGAATCTTCTCACGAAATTTTAATCACCAACTTTCTCCTACGAATGCGAAAATATTTTATTGAGGCCGCTCTTCTTACGGAGAAATGATCATCATAATAAGATAAGGAAACTCAGAGCTCGCATGGAAAAATACAGGTATTCGTATTTTCCGCGCGCTGTTCCAGATTGGTATAGTAGAGGATTGTTGCGAAGGTGGTTCGATGACCCCTCTGCCAGGTACTGAAGTGCGATTTGCGGAGTATCCATGTAGAGGTAGACGTAGAAAATAGAACGTACGGCTGTTTTTGACATGCCTAATGATGCCTCTTTCTCAAGATAAGTCCCACACACTCCTCTCTGATTTGTTACGTACAACACCAGAGCTTTTTGGAATAATAATCGATTCTAGCTGATGTTCACGAAATTCATCCCTGACGAAATCACAACCACTAAAAATTTATGCAAGCATTGTTAAGTGTCTTTTCTGAAGGCTTTTATTTATTTACTGTTTATTTGGCCTATGGCTGAACACACTGTATTCTTTATACATTACATTAGATATAAAACAATGGTACTAGTAACAAACAGGCATGAGAGCAGATTTATCACATATTTGGTACAATAATTCGATGCAAAAATACTTATATCATTAAATTCAACCCCACAATTTATTGAACAGTATGTAGTTCAGTGTCATGAAGACCTCTGCGTTGCCTGGACAGGTTGTTTTTACTTCTGCACCATATATTGGATGAAGCAAGACAGCTAATTTTCCATTTGCAAAGGGAGTCCTCGAATACTCCATGACTTGCGCTGGTATTCTAGCTGCCTCCGAGGTATGTAGAGGCCAATCAGAGTTCGCTCGACAGTTTTACAAAATGTCGCGGCAGTTCAGGAAATACTATATGCTAGTTTCTTATCGGAATATCGAGAGACATAGACGGTGAACCATTCGGTGGCCCGACCTGCTTCGACAGTAAAGTACCCTCGCAGCAAAACAGGCGAATAAATATTCACAAAAAAACTTTTGTGTCAAAAGAGAGAATCAGCACAAAACGTTGGGTAAATGAAAAATCCACACAGTCAAGACGTGCAACAAAAGTGCTAAATGCCTAACCTGTGCAACAAAGGAAACAGACACGGCTGTCTCCTGAGGTTAAGAGCGTCATCGTCATCGTCGTAGTAGTCGTCGTCGTCGTAAAAGTCTGTTGGTTTAATCTAACATTTAGCTCGGTTTGTACCACTGATGGTGACTTATGGATATGTATATTGCATATATCAAATGATTCATCAAGAATTTCTACATCAGCGATTATTGGTTGTTGTCTGGGTTTTGGCGTCTCAGATATAGCACTTGGTATATTCAGATCAATGGGAAGTTAGATATCTAATATCTTCCACTCTTGTAACAAGGCTTCCTGCCTTTTTTTGCAGACGAAGAGACACTGCCTAGTATTGAAAGCAAGTAAATCATTGTTGTTCTTACAAGGGAACCTCCCCATCGCACCCCCCTCAGATTTAGTTATAAGTTGGCACAGTGGATAGGCCTTGAAAAACTGAACACAGATCAATCGAGAAAACATGAAGAAGTTGTGTGGAACTATGAAAAAAATAAGCAAAATATACAAACCGAGTAGTCCATGCGCATCGTAGGCAACATCAAGGATTGTGTGAGTTCAGGAGCGCCGTGGTCCCGTGGGTAGGGTGAGGAGCTGCGGAATGAGAGGTCCTTGGTTCAAGTCTTCCCTCGACTGAAAAGTTTAATTTTTTATTTTCAGACAATTATTATCTGTCCGTCCGTCCGATGCGAGGTAACTGCACCGTAGTATGGGGGCGTTGTATGAAAACGTTAAAAACATATGTTTTGACAGAGTACAGGAAATACCGTACGACTGTGAAACAGTTGCATGCATTTGTTGCAGTTTATGTGACAAACTCTTATGTTTTCATCACTTTTTTGGGACTGATTATCACATCCACAAGAAAACCTAAATCGGGCAAGGCAGTAGAATCTTTTTACCCATTCGCCAAGTGTACAAGTTAGGTGAGTCGACAACATATTCCTGTCATGTGACGCACATGCCGTCACCAGAGTCGTATAGAATATATCAGACGTTTTTTCCTGTGGAGGAATGGGTTGACCTATGACCTTGCGATCAAATGTTTTCGGTTCCCATTGGAGAGGCACGTCCTTTCGTCTAATAATCGCACAGTTTTGCGGTGCGGTCGCTAAACACAGACACAAAACTTATTACAGTGAACAGAGACGTCAATGAACGGACGGACAGATCATAACTTTGCGAAAATAAAGAAACTACATTTTTCACTCGACGGAAGGTTTGAACCAAGGAGCTCTCATTTCGCAGCTCCTCACGCTAACCACGGGACCACGGCGCTCCTGAACTCAAGTGATCCTTGATGTTGCCTATCTTCCGCATGGACTACTCAGGATGTATATTTTGCTTATTTTTTTCATAGTTCCACACAACTTCTTCCTATTTTCTCGATTGATCTGTGTTCAGTTTATATCTACTGTGCCAACTTATAACTAAATCGGAGGGGGGTTCGATGGGGAGGTTCCCTTGTTAGCCTTCGATCACAAATATTATTGACTAGAGTAGGTTGTTGATGTTGCTAGCACTGTTACATCAAAATGGTTCAAATGGCTCCAAGCACTATGAGACTATTATTTGTACGCTCAGGAGGACTTCATTCTTAGGTATTGATCACAAAGCAAAGCAGCAAAGCGCTGCAATTGTTGAGCCCATGTGGTACCATGAGATTTTGGCTGTCAAGCGTTAGACCCAAATCTTATTAAAGGTATCCTGGCTCCTATTAGTGGACATTAATGTGGGATATGCCCATCCGTCGAAATCCGCTGGGGACACTGTCAATAAGGTACTTGAATTCTGTAGAGGAGTAGCAGGCCATTCTTCATAAAGAGCCGATACCAGAGAAGATAGTGATGTTAGACGTTGATGTCTGGAGCGAAATCAACTTTTGTAACTCACTGCCAAGGTGTTCCATTGAGTTTAGGTCGGGATTCTGCGCAGGCCATTCCACTTCAGGAATGTTATTGCCTCACAGATGTTGCTTTATGTCAGGGTGCATTCTCATCCTGCTACAAACAATTATCGTCTCCGAACTCTTCCACTACAGTACGCAGAACACAATGCCGTAAGGCGCGCTCACGTCCCACCTTTAACGTTTTCGTAAGTGCACTAAGAGGACCGCACCGCAACCACGAAAAACGACACCACACTGCGACACATCTCTGCACTGCATTCTTGGCGTTACACATGACGGCAGGTAACGTTCTCAACACATTCGCCAAACCCAAACCACTCCATCGTATTGCTACATGCGTACAGTGACCTACTGTCCAATAGCGTTGTTCTGTACACCATCTCAAGCGTCGTTGTCTTTAACTCACCACGCGTACACATTGTGATGGTGTCACTTGCAACTCATTAGCGATTCCTACAGCTGACTTCATGTGAGTTTTCACGGCCTCCTTGTACAAAGCTCGACGGTTCCTCTCCGTGAATAAATGAGGCCTTCCTGCTCTTGGTTTAGCTATGGTCATTCTTTCGCTTTTCAGCTTCACAATCACGTCAATAGTCGACTTGGGCGGCTGTACACGAGTTGAAATTTTGCTGATGAATTTGTGATATCCAGGTTCGAAGTCAGTGAGCTATCCTGACCGACTCATCCTGCTTTTACTGCTTCTCTATTGACACATGACTCCTTTTTCAACGGCAGGTTCACCTAACACGGCGTCCAGTGATCAATTCCACATTAAACAGGGGTGTATGGATACTTTTCATCAGATCGTTTACTTTGGGGTAGTGTCGTATTCTAAAGTATTTCGATTAAATTATGTTTGTCGTTGACAGTTGACCTGTCTGTTGTTGAAATGGGAACACGAGCATTCGGTCGCATTTGAGCTGGGTTCGAATCGCCATCTAATAGTACTTCCACAAGACGTATCTTCTGTCAATATGCTTTCAGTTTCCTCTACGGACTTTCATTTTTCTTACAATAAGTTCTGATGTCAGATGAACGAATCGATTAGGGTCACTGTTGATGAGTTAGGCCTTTACGAAAATTGTAAAAAAATCATTTAAAGAAAATCGTCACGTGAAATTTCCGGTTTTTCACAACACTGTTTCTTTAAACGCACACTCTTTCAAATGAAAGAGGAAGCCAACTGGTAGAATTTTGCACAGAGCATAACTTAATCATAGCTAACACTTGATTCAAGAATCATAAAAGAAGGTTGTATACATGGAACAAGCCTGGAGATACTGACGGGTTTCAGATTGATTATATAATGGTAATACAGAGATTTAGGAACCAGGTTTTAAATTGTAAGACATTTCCAGGGGCAGATGTGGACTCTGGCCACAATCTATTGGTTATTAACTGTAGATTAAAACTGAAGAAACTGCAAAACGGTGGAAATTCAAGGAGGTGCGACCTGGATAAACTGACTAAACCAGATGTTGTACAGAGTTTCAGGGAGAGTATAAGGAAAAAATTGACAAGAATGGGAGAAAGAAATACAGTAGAAGAAGAATGGGTAGCTTTGAGGGATGAAGTAGAGAAGGCAGCAGAGGATCAAGTAGGTAAAAAGACGAGGGCTAGTAGAAATCCTTAGGTAACAGAAGAAATATTGAATATAACGGATAAAAGGAGAAAATATAAAAATGCAATAAATGAAGCAGGCAAAAAGAAATACAAACGTCTCAAAAATGAGATCGACAGGAAGTGCAAAATGGCTAAGCAGGGATGGCTAGAGGACAAATGTAAGGATGTAGAGGCTTATCTCACTAGGGGTAAGATAGATACTGCCTACAGGAAAATTAAAGAGACCTTTGAAGAAAAGAGAGCCACTTGTATGAATATCAGGAGTTCAGATGGAAACCCAGTTCTAAGCAAAGAAGGGAAAGTAAAAAGGTGGAAGGAGTATATAGAGGGTCTATATAAGGGCGATGTACTCGAGCACAATATTATGGAAATGGAAGAGGATGAAGATGAAGATGAAATGGGAGATACAATACTGCGTGAAGAGTTTAACAGAGCACTGAAACACCTGAGTCGAAACAAGGCCCCGGAGTAGACAACATTGAATTAGAACTACTGACAGCCTTGGGAGAGCCAGTCCTGACAAAACTCTACCATCTGGTGGGCAAGATGTATGAGACCGGCGAAATACAACACCGACTTCAAGAAGAATATAATAATTCCAATCCCAAAGAAAGTAGGTGTTGACAGATGTGAGAATTACCGAACTATCAGTTTAATAAGTCACGGCTGCAAAATACTAACGTGTATTATTTACAGACGAATGGAAAAACTGGTAGTAGTGGACCTCGTGTAAGATCAGTTTGGATTCCGTAGAAATATTGGAACACATGAGGCAATACTGGCCCTACGACTCACCTTGGAAGAAAGATTAAGGAAAGGCAAACCTTAGTTTCTAGCATTTGTACACTTAGAGAAAGCTTTTAACAATGTTGACTGGAATACTCTCTTTCAAATTCTGAACGTGGCAGGGGTAAAATACAGGGAGCGAAAGGCTATTTACAATTTGTACAGAAACCAGATGGCAGTTGCAAGAGTCGAGGGGCATGAAAGGGAAGCAGTGGTTGGGAAGGGAGTGAGACAGGGTTGTAGTCTCTCCCCGATGTTATTCAATCTGTATATTGAGCAAGAAGTAAAGGAAACAAAAGAAAAATTCGGATTAGGTATTAAAATCCATGGAGAAGAAATAAAAACTTTGAGGTTCGCCGATGACATTGTAATTCTGTCAGAGACAGCAAAGGACTTGGAAGAGCAGTTGAACGGAATGGACAGTGTCTTGAAAGGAGGATATAAAATGAACAACAAAAGCAAAACGAGGTTAATGGAATGTAGTCGAATTAAGTCTGGTGATGCTGAGGGAATTAGATTAGGAAATGGGACGCTTAAAGTAGTAAAGGTGTTTTGCTATTTGGGGAGCAAAATAACTGATGTTGATCGAAGTAGAGGGGATATACACTCCTGGAAATTGAAATAAGAACACCGCGAATTCATTGTCCCAGGAAGGGGAAACTTTATTGACACATTCCTGGGGTCAGATACATCACATGATCACACTGACCGAACCACAGGCACATAGACACAGGCAACAGAGCATGCACAATGTCGCCACTAGTACAGTGTATATCCACCTTTCGCAGCAATGCAGGCTGCTATTCTCCCATGGAGACGATCGTAGAGATGCTGGATGTAGTCCTGTGGAACGGCTTGCCATGCCATTTCCACCTGGCGCCTCAGTTGGACCAGCGTTCGTGCTGGACGTGCAGACCGCGTGAGACGACGCTTCATCCAGTCCCAAACATGCTCAATGGGGGACAGATCCGGAGATCTTGCTGGCCAGGGTAGTTGACTTACACCTTCTAGAGCACGTTGGGTGGCACGGGATACATGCGGACGTGCATTGTCCTGTTGCAACAGCAGGTTCCCTTGCCGGTCTAGGAATGGTAGAACGATGGGTTCGATGACGGTTTGGATGTACCGTGCACTATTCAGTGTCCCCTCGACGATCACCAGTGGTGTACGGCCAGTGTAGGAGATCGCTCCCCACACCATGATGCCGGGTGTTGGCCCTGTGTGCCTCGGTCGTATGCAGTCCTGATTGTGGCGCTCACCTGCACGGCGCCAAACACGCATACGACCATCATTGGCACCAAGGCAGAAGCCACCGTCATCGCTGAAGACGACACGTCTCCATTCGTCCCTCCATTCACGCCTGTCGCGACACCACTGGAGGCGGGCTGCACGATGTTGGGGCGTGAGCGGAAGACGGCCTAACGGTGTGCGGGACCGAAGCCCAGCTTCATGGAGACGGTTGCGAATGGTCCTCGCCGATACCCCAGGAGCAACAGTGTCCCTAATTTGCTGGGAAGTGGCGGTGCGGTCCCCTACGGCACTGCGTAGGATCCTACGGTCTTGGCGTGCATCCGTGCGTCGCTGCGGTCCGGTCCCAGGTCGACGGGCTCGTGCACCTTCCGCCGACCACTGGCGACAACATCGATGTACTGTGGAGACCTCACGCCCCACGTGTTGAGCAATTCGGCGGTACGTCCACCCGGCCTCCCGCATGCCCACTATACGCCCTCGCTCAAAGTCCGTCAACTGCACATACGGATCACGTCCACGCTGTCGCGGCATGCTACCAGTGTTAAAGACTGCGATGGAGCTCCGTATGCCACGGCAAACTGGCTGACACTGACGGCGGCGGTGCACAAATGCTGCGCAGCTAGCGCCATTCGACGGCCAACACCGCGGTTCCTGGTGTGTCTGCTGTGCCGTGCGTGTGATCATTGCTTGTACAGCCCTCTCGCAGTGTCCGGAGCAAGTATGGTGGGTCTGACACACCGGTGTCAATGTGTTCTTTTTTCCATTTCCAGGAGTGTAAAATGTAGACTGGCATCGGCAAGGAAAGCGTTTCTGATGTAGAGGAATTTGTTAACATCGAGTATAGATTTAAGTGTCAAGAAGTCTTTCTGAAAGTATCTGTATGGAGTGTAGCCATGTATGGAAGTGAAACGTGGACGATAAATAGTTTGGACAAGAAGAGAACAGAAGCTTTCGAAATGTGTGGATCATATAACTATTGAGGAGGTATTGAATAGAATTGGGGTGAACAGGAGTTTGTGGCACAACTTGACTACAAGAAGGGATCGGTTGGTAGGACATGTTCTGAGGCATCGAGGGATCACCTATTTAGTATTGGAGGGCAGCGTGGAGGGTAAAAATCGTAGAGGGAGACCAAGAGATGAATACACTATGCAGATTCAGAAGGATGTAGGTTGCAGTAGGTACTGGGAGATGAAGAAGCTTGCACAGGATAGAGTAGCACGGAGAGCTGCATCAAACCAGTCTCAGGACTGAAGACCACAACAACAACAACAACAACAACAACACTGTTGTCACATCACAACAGCGCCGAGATAGTTTGTAGAAGTTTAAATGAGGCTCTCTCATGATGTACTTCAGTATTTAGTACCAATTATTATTATTATTAAAAAACAAAAGTGCTGCAGGGAAATGTCCATGCTTGCGGGACCAAGTCGAAAATTTATGGGCATGGCAGCGGAGGAACAAAGGACGCAAAATGTTTCCCAAATATGAATGTTTGTAGATATTCGCAGGTGGAGGGGAGCTGACGGCAAAGAGAGTGTATATGGTGGATGTACCTAAAATTTGTCCTCCGAATCAGCTTACGCTTCAATAGAATATTTGTCTGCCAAAGGCAAAGGTCCGAGGTTGAAGTATCGGTCCCGCCACAGTTTTTATTTATCAGAAAGTTTCTGATGGCACACACTCCGCTGCAGAATGGAAACGTATCCTGGAGAATCTCTCCTAGGCTGTGGCTATGCCGGTTCACCACAGTATTGCTTCTTCCAAAAGTGCTGGTAGTACGAAACATGCAGAAGAACTTACGTGATGTTTGCCAGTTAGTAGAGAGGTATTGGCAAAAGTAAAGTTTCGAGGGCGGGTCGTGAATGGTGCGTAGATAGCTCATTCGGTAGAGAATCTGAGCGCGAACTGCAACGGTTCGAGGCTCAATTCGCGTTCTGCCACACATTATTGATCTGTCCGGAAGTTTCAAATTACAACACTCTCCACTGAGAGTGAAAATTCTTTTTGGCAGCTTACACGTATAGTGAGCGGAGAAAAGTTTTTTTTAATTTATCCTTTTTTATTCTTATCTCGTTTATTTTTCAACCACGTCGATCCAGAAGACATTGTTTTACCATTAGCAACACAACCAATGACATGAATTCTCTTTACACGCCAGAAAGCACTAGCCACAACAATTCCCGACAGACTTTGCCACCTGTTTACTGTAAGACCCCAAAAACATTTTTCCGTATTTACGTTTATGAAATATAGAACTATGAACCAGAGAGTCCACAAATATTAACAAGTACTTGTAATACTCACTGTGATAATAGAGGAAGGCGTAGCCTTCACGTTTTGTCTGCGGCCATCAAGCAGATGACTTTTCGCTACGTAAGCATCTACCTTGGTGGTTCTTAAGAACCACGGATAATTTAAGTGTACATAAATTAATATATTTCAGATTTATTTATTTGACCACCCAAACATATCAGTTTGTATTAATCTCTTGTAATTATCAGCTTTGTTTGCAGCTATTCATGAAAGAAATGCTAAAGGTTTGACATGGAGACCGTCCGCAAATTATTAACTCTGTTATCGTTTACCAATGAATCTGCGATCTCGCAGAAACGAAGTCCAACATTAATTAACCACACAGCATAACGCGATTCAACGGTTGCATCATCCAGTCGCCTTTTTAAAATTGCGTTGGACCAAGTCTGTAACTTTACGTTTCTCTCCAAAACCAGTCTGGAGTAATAGGAAATCACAACAGGAATTAACAAACAGTGCTCGGCTAATTTCACTTAAAGTTACGGAGTTGAGTTGACTTCCTGCTGGGAAGTGGTAGGTGATTACGACTCATTTCTTTACATTCTCTGTCTTCCTTCCACCTTCAAAATGGTTCAAATGGCTCTGAGCACTATGGGACTTAACTTCTGAGGTCATCAGTCCCCTAAAACTTAGAACTACTTAAACCTAACTAACCTAAGGACACCACACACATCCATGCCCGAGGCAGGATTCGAACCTGCGACCGTAGCGCTTCCACCTTCGCAAGCAGGCAAGGTAGCGGTTACAACTCTCATTACATCCACTGCTTTGATTTCTGTATCGCTTCTGATACCACTGTTTTTCGAAGCATTCTTATTACATCCTCTTTTAAAATAAACCGTCGTACCTATTCCTATATACTTACGTCAGCTATTTCATACCTCTTCAAACTCCAATCACACAATACCATTTCGTGATCATTATTGAAGTTCTCATCTGTGTTTTGATTTTCGATCGTTCTCCAAGTAAATCAATTTCAAATGAAGCACAAACATTTCTTAACGCTTGGTAAAAAACAGCAGATTTCTCATAAGACGATTTTCATGTACTCATAAACCGTGGATACTACTGGAGGTACGTGGACGACACATTTGTAGTATGGCCGCACGGGATGGATGAATTACATCGATTTCTTGAGCATCTGAATTCTATCCATGCTAGTATCAAATTTATTATGGAAATAGTAAAAGACTGCTGCCTCCCATTTCTTGATGTTGCCGTTTGCCGTGAAGTTAATGGCACATCAGTACATGCTGTATATCGTAAACCTACATATACAAATCTGTATCTAAATGCCAGTAGCTACCATCATTATTCATAGCCCGTATGTGTCCTTGCAACCTTAGAGTACAGGCCGCAATGTATATCCGATAAAGATAATTTGCAAGAAGAGCTCACATACCTCAAGAGTATTATTAAAGCGAATGGATTTTCTCCGCAACAAATTAGTAGAGCATTCAATGTAAAACTTAGAATGCAGGTATGTGATGGGGAAGAAGAAAGTAATTCCTTCAGATCAAGTACGCTTTTGCCCTGAGTGGGTGCTCTTTCCTCGTTGATAGGCCGTATTCTCTAGAAACACTGTGTTAAGGTGATCTCCGGGCCTCCCATGAAGATTGCAGCTTTACTCGGCTTCACAAGGCGGGTGTGATTCAGATTCCTTGCGAAAATTGTGAGAAGTCATACACTGGTCAAACAACACGCACCGTTATGAGAGATGTGTGGAAAATAGAAGATACACACGCTTATCACAGCCAGACAAGTCACCTGTGGCCAAACATTGTACTGATACAGGACATGCCATGAACTACAGTGATGTGGAGATTCTAACATCCACCTCTTCCTTTTGGGATTCTGTCTTCAATGGAGCTATAGAGATTAGATTAGCTCATAATTTAATAAATAGAGATAATGGTTTTAATTTGGACAAAGCACGGAATCCGGCTCTTGGGATACACTGCAGGTAAGTCGTCATGGTGTCATCACCGCCGAACTTAGCGAATCGAATATCTGTACGCCTTCGGCACAGGCGGTGCGTGTGTAAGCGTATCTCTTTGCTACCGACCAGCGTCTGTGACTCGCAGGTTCGTACTGCCGCGGTGGAGCATGTAACGCCGACCTTGGCACCTTGTCAGTTTCGCGACTTACTCTCAGGAAGTTGGACGATCTTCGTCGAAATATCGATGGAAGAGTTATTTGCGCGGCTGTTTGCCCGAAATATAAAAAACTATTCATTACCCCGCGTAAAGTCGTAAATGCAAAACAATACGGTGCTACACTTTATCCATTTGCACGAAGTGCCTATTGTATGACGACTTTAACAATACGAATAAACACAATCATTCCACAGATTCAGTTTATACTTGACTTTAGAGATGGGTCGAACTCGTTCATTCCCGTGAACTACTTCATTTCACTCTGCCGTGAAGCGTTCAAATGAAGTAGTTCATTCATGAAGTACGGAAGCCTGACGAAGTTGGCCAGTTCGCCGCTCAGCCGCGGCTACGCTCGCTTCGCCTCGCTCTTACAATAAAGCTTCGTAATACTTCATAATTTTATCAACAGATGGCCGAACTATGCAGTAATGTGCACGCAACGTTTTACGCTCTTACAGCGTCTGAGTTAACTTAAATAGCGCATGGTCGAAGGGGACAAAGGAAAGATAACAGAGAAGCCTGTCACATATAAAGAAGGTATTACGTTTAATCTTGTTCGACATTTTCTCATGAAGCGCCCAAAAAAGTCTTTATCTGCCAAGTGAAACCTTATTTGTTGTATTCATGGACTGAAAACTAGGGCTACCAACGAAATGCAGTCCAATTTTATATTCCTTTTCAAATTTAATCCAAAATAGAATGAGTATGTTTACCACTGTCACCAAGTCTATATACCTACGTTAAGTAATCATTCAGAAGTTTTCTTGTAGATTTTATTTTTGTTGAGAATAATAACCCTCTAAATTCAAAACGTAAACTGTCACCTGTAGTCATTGGTACGATTTCAGGTAAAGTCCCTTTTTATTTTATCCGGAAAGCAGTTTTTGTGTCTGTTCACGCCTATACAATGGCTAGCAACTCGCGATCGCGTAAAAGTGGTGAAATTTGGGGTTTCTTCGCCGATTTAGGTGATGGGAAAGCAAAGTGCAACTGTTGTTCTAAGTTTATTTCGCCGCGCGATTCGTCGACAGGCAGTAGAGGGAGGATTGAAGTGAAGGGAGAATGAATGACGCAGCGCCGATGTAGTGGGAGAAGGAGAGGGGAAGAGAGTGAGTGAACTAGAAAAAAGTGTGGAGTGTGCTATCTGTGAAGAGTTTGAAGTACCAGTTCATTGAAATTGAGTGGTTAGTTCACACTTCACTGGAGTGAAGCGTTCATTTGAACGACTCATTCACGAGCTCACCATCACTACTTGACTTACATTATTGTGCAACAAGTGTCAACACAACGGAAGACAAATTCATTGTTGTGAACGGCTGAGGAATGTCTTCGAAGTGACAAAAGAATCGCAAAACTTCACTTGGTTCTTCTGCGCTGAAAAATCACGAACTGCCCACGTTAACGTCCAGCAGCTAATTTTGAAGCGACGAGAGGCACGGCTTTAGATAAGTACCAGGTGGAACAGAAAGTGCAAGAGCGCACAGAAAGAGGGGTAGCGAATGGCCAGGGGCCCCGTAATTACCGGCGCGACACTCAGTCTTGAGCTCTCCGCGCATTTTGCTGCAGTGAGCCATTACTGTCATTTCATGGTCAGCGTAAGCCCAAGTTCCACACCGCCTCGCCTCCATCTCCGCCCTGCGGGTAGTTCTGTATGGAACTCATTTCCCGTCCCAACAGTGCGCACGGAAACGCCCCAACAAAACGGACGAAATTTGTTTTACGACCGTCTGACTGGTAAACACGACGCAGGAAAATGTTTTGAAGCTCATTTTAGGTATTTATGGCGCAAATGAAACTGGTTCTTACTTATGACTTTTTTGATATCATTTGTTTCCTGCCCGAGGCAACGGGACGACATGGATCCCTGCAACTTCCGGCGAGCCTGCTCCGGAAATTGTCAATGTGCTCGCGGTCGTCCATACGAGTGAGGCGTGGTCAGATTAATAAGTAATCGTGCAAAAACTCTTTCTTTCGGAGTCTTTTTTGTGCTTCGTATGGTAGGAAAAAAAACTCATTCATTTCATGCTGAGAATGGTTTCGAGACGATTCGTGAATTCTAAACCATTTTCAGTTATTCGCGTTATTACATTTTACGATATTCTCTGCATCATATCGTTACAACTAGTTGCTAGAAATTGCTCGCGTGATACATGAACAATAACACTTGGTGTCTAAAATACGTGCAAAGTATAAGATCGACTAAAATGATATTTCTAACACTTCTTTCCAATTTTTTCGCATGTTTCTTCAACTGTTCTAGAGTTGACTTCTTAGTGACGAGAACTGCAACTCTGAGCAAATATTTAAGCTTGACCTTGCCTCGGATGTTAACATGTAACGCAGAGTAACTGTCAGCCGATAGTAAGGAGAGAAGTAGTGAACGTACAATGTATCGGAAATGAGCAAATAGTTTCCCTTTGCCTAAATTTTGTGTGGATTCTCTATTGAGCGAAAACGACGAAACAGTTACTCCCAAACACGGCCGTTGAATACCGCCTAAAAACTTCACCCAGCTCGAGTGATACTTGACATACACTACTGACCATTAAAATTGCTACACCAAGAAGAAATGCAGATGATAAACGGGTATTCATTGGACAAATATATTATACTAGAACTGACACGTGATTACATTTTCACGCAATTTGGGTATACATATCTTGAGCAATCAGTACTCAGAACCACCACCTCTGGCCGTAATAGCGGCCTTGACACGCCAGGACATTGTGTCAAACAGAGCTTAGATGGCGTGTACAGGTACAGCTGTTCATGCAGCTTCAACACGATACCACAATTCATCAAGAGTAGTGACTGGTGTATTGTGACGAGCCAGTTGCTCGGCCACCATTGACCAGACGTTTTCAATTGGTGAGACATCTGGAGAATGTGCTGACCAGGGCAGCAGTCGAACATTTTCCGTATCCAGAAAGGCCACTACAGAACCTGCAACATGCGGTCGCGCATTATCCTGCTGAAATGTAGAGTTTCGCATGGATCGAATGAAGGGTAGAGCCACGGGTCGTAACACATCCGAAATGTAACGTCCACTGTTCAAACCGCCGTCAGTGCGAACAAGAGGTGACCGAGACTTGTAACGAATGGCACCCCACACCACCACGCCGGGTAATACGCCGGTATGGCGATGACGAATACACGCTTCCAATGTGCGTTCACCGCGATGTCGCCAAACACGGATGCGACCATCATGATGCTGTAAACAGAACCTGGATTCATCCGAAAAAATGACGTTTTGCCATTCGTGCACCCGTGTTCGTCGCTGAGTACACCATCGCAGGCGCTCGTGTCTGTGATGCAGCGTCAAGGGTATCCGCAGCCATGGTCTCCGAGCTGATAGTTCATGCTGCTGCAAACGTCGTCGACCTGTTCGTGCATATGGTTGTTATCTTGCAAACGTCCCCATCTGTTGACTCAGGGATCGAGACGTGGCTGCACGATCCGTTACAGCCATGCGGATAAGATGCCTGTCATCTCGACTGCTAGTGATACGAGGCCGTTGGGATCCAGCACGGCGTTCCGTATTACCCTCGTGAACCCACCGATTCCATATTGTGCTAACAGTCATTGGATCTCGACCAATGCGAGCAGCAATGTCGCGATACGATAAACCGCAAACGTGATGGTACGCATTTCTCCTCCTTACACGAGGCATCAACAACGTTTCACCAGGTAACGCCGGTCAACTGCTGTTTGTGTATGAGAAACCGGTTGGAAACTTTCCTCATGTCAGCACGTTGTAGGTGTCGTCACCGGCGCCAACCTTGTTTGAATGCTCTCAAAAGCTAATCATTTGCATATCACAGCATCTTCTTCCTGTCGGTTAAATTTCTCGTCTGTAGCACGTCATCTTAGTGGTGTAACAATTTTAATGGCCAGTAGTGTATATGGTTCGAAACGGCGCATACGTTGAATTCGGGTTTGGAACAACTTCTGTTCTCTATAGTTACCAGGGACGTTCTATAAATCATGTGACACATTTTTTTTCTCGGCTAACTTCATTTTAAGGAATTCGGCATTTGTTGTGGAACATCGTGGAATTTTCCCGCTTAAGTCCGTACAAGTTTCACGAAGTTCCAACAGGTGGCGGCACTATACGAAGCCTTCAAAATGGTGTCTGTAACGGACCCAAGCAGAGAGTTGTCGCTGAGTTCGTTATGATGGAAAAAGCAGAGCATTCGCAGATATCTATAGGCGCTTGCAGGATACCTACGGAGAACTGGTACTGAATAAAAGCACGGTGAGTTGTTGAGCAACAAGGGCGCGCAAACCTCTCCGATTTCCTGCGTGCCGGCTGCCCGCCCAAAGCTGTTACTCCTGCAATGTTGCCTAGTACGGACACTCATTCGAAATGATCGATGGGTCACAATCAAACGGTTCGCTGTACAACTGGACGTATCCGTTGGAAGTGCTGACACACTCGTCCTCTAGTTCAGGTAGTTACAGGTGTGTGCCCGTTGGTTTCCTCGCCGCCTAACAGAATACCATTAAGAGCAACGAAGAACCATCTGTGCGGAATTGCCTACGCTTTACGAAGCAGATCGTGACAATATTTTGTCAAACATTGTCACAGGCGATGAAACATGGGTTCATCACTTCGAACTGGAAACAAAACGGCGGTCCATGGAGTGACACCACACCACTTGCCCTCCGAAGGAAAAGTTCAAAGCCGCACGTTCAGACGGTAATGTTATGGCGACGGTCTTCTTAGACTTGGACTCTGAAGGGCTTAGCTTGTTTGATATCCTCCCACATGGTGCAACGATCAGCTCTGGAGTGCACTGTGCTATCCTCAGGAATTTGACGAATGGACTTCCGTGTGTTCGTCGGCACTAAAATTCAAACGAAGTTCTCCTTTTGCATGACTATGAAAGGCCTCACGCGGATGTACGCATCCGAGAGGAGCTACAAAATTTCACTGGACTGTTCCTCCACATCGTCCTTTAGCCCGGACCTCACGTCTTCCGACCTGAATCTGTTTGGCCCAGTGGAGGATTCACTCCACAGGAAGCAGTTCGTGGATGATGGGGAGGGTTACCATGCCGGCATACAGGCCTTCCCAACAAGGCGGCGTAAGACTATCGCAATGAACGGAGATTACATTTAAAAATAGGGTTTTGTAGCCAAATGAATGGGGATTAATATGGTGTATTGGAATTCTGAATAAAACCAACATGCTTTCACTTTTTGAATGCCCCTCGTAAAACCTGGTTAACGCATTAGGTAAAAATATTTCCGTTTCGAAGAGGGCACGAATCAGGTCTTGACTTGAGGTAACATATGGTCTTGAGGTAACGTATGATGGGTTGTTAACACCTACGTACAAAAACAAGGAGTGGCCAACTAACAGACACCTTTTATAGCGAAATTGTCGCGTATGTCACATTATAAATCTGGAGCTACTGCCAGATCAGTGAAGTGTTTCACATCATTCAGCTGGCGAAAAATAAAATGTCAAAACGAGAGATCAAAAGATTTCGCTGCGGATAAGTGGGGAATTTTCGTAAATGGAGTGGAACTAGTGTTTGTCTCAGCGTGGGCCACATGAAAGGAAACGCACGTTTTCTCAAGACGGAGTGTAGTCTTATTTATACAAAAATTACGTATAGAAGTTTCGAACCTATTGTATCACACGTGTCATTCATATAGCTGATGACATCTGCTGTAGTACCCACGCAATCCGAGGGTTTTTCCCGGGTACGAATTTTGTGGCCACTCTCGAGCGATACGACAGCCTTCTTGGAAAGCTACAGGTGCACTCCGCAATAGTACTCTTTCCCCATCTGTATTGTAGGTTACCACATCTGCCATGGGTAGTTCGGATCCTGTCCAGTGTGCTCCATGTCCCACAGGGCCGATCAAATGGTTCAAACTGCTCTGAGCACTATGGGACTTAACATCTGTGGTCATCAGTCCCCTAGATCTTAGAACTACTTAAACCTAACTAACCTAAGGACATCACACACATCCAGGCCCGAGGCAGGAATCGAACCTGCGACCGTAGCGGTCACGCGGTTCCAGACTGAAGCGCCTAGAACCGCTCGGCCACTGGTTTTTTGTTGACTAGGAGAAAGCTATGGAGGAGTGTTGTTACACCATTCTTGCGTACAAACTCCGTGCCGATGGTAATTACGTTACACCATCTGAGAGAGAGGCGAGGGGGGGGGGGGGTTATGGAGCGGAGTCTGTTGATTCGGATAACAGGTATGTCCTGTCCTCATGAATTGCCAGCCGTTGGATGATATTAAGGTCGAAGCTGCAGAATCCAATGTTGTACCACATAATTTTTGCGGACTTGATCCCAATTTAACTCCAGTCTTTATTGGATGCCTTTGACATAATAAGGCGAAACGCGCCTGGAAATTAATTCTGATACTGCAGTGAGAGGAAAAACGACGATTGTGTTTATAGAACGAATACGTCAGCACGTTGTCTAATAGAGACAAACCATCTGATGTAACAGTATTTTCGTCAGTGTCCGAGGAGATTGTAATGCAGCCATTAGTGATCACGGCGTATGTATGTGATATGGAGGATAACATCGGAAGCCCCCTGAGATCGCGGATGACGATGGCTTATATAGGAAAGTTGCAATGACAGAATACTATAGCGAAACGTTGGAAGACGTGCAGGGGTTGGACGCTTGATGCATGATCTGTCAGTTGACCCTCATCATAAACAAATGCAACGTTCTGCGCACAAACAGGCACAAATATTCATCATTATCTTATCCCATGATTAGCGATCCGTCACTGGTAACAGTAAGAACTGTGAAATATCAAGGAGTATACGTTGTGAGTGACCTAAAGCAATTGACGTACTAACGATAGTTGGAAGAACCCTGCGATGGAAAAGTTGTCTTACAGAAACCATAGTTAAGTCGATTCTCGAGTTTTGTAGAGGAGATCATTTAATAAATCGGAGATAGAAAGTTAAGTGCTCCGAGACAGACCTCGTGTATCACGGAGAGGTTTTCTTTTGAAATTGTGGGATACAACGGCTCATGAAGAGTCATGCAACATAACACTTCGCTGGTTGCACTGGTTACACATTTCGCGAAATTTATTTATCTGTTTGTTATATGAGGAAAAAATACAAATATGCACTAGTGGTAGTCAAATTTTCCCAACCATAAGCTCGTCGTATAATCTTACCTCTCCAGATTTACTTCCCTGATCCGCTCGAACGCTTCGTCTGATGCGTGGTGAATGCCCATTATTGTTGTTCAGTACGCTCGAGGAGGACAGTCAGCAACGACGGGGTGCAGTGAATTATGGGAGGGGGAACCACAGTCATAATTTTCAAGACTAGCCCATCGATTGTGCAGTAGATAACCACATCTGCCCCGTCCGGTTCATGATCCTCCACTGACGCCTGGGGAGGTCGAATTCTTGTGTCCGCATAGAAGGGTTCTCAACTAGATGTTCGTTGATTAGTGACGACTGCTCCCATTGGATTTTCCACGAATGGATGACACCGAAAGAGGACCCAACAAGGTCGTTTGCTGTGGGCCGCGACGTTTCTGCTTGTGAAATATCTCTTTGAATGGATAGCTGAGGGTTATTCTGAAAGTTGTTCGTAACCTTCAGGAGAGTTTCTGATCTTGACGCAGCAGATGTGTATTTCTGAGAACGGGAAGCGGTATAGAGTATTTACTCCTAATACATCTCGTAATTATACGCAAGGGACTGAGTTTCAGAATTACCTTCTTAGTGTGAGCACTATTGATCCATGTCGAACAGCGATAGAATTTGATATGCCTAAAGCTGTGAATCTTAAAACGTGACGTAGCTCTCCTTGAGGTACCAGTATAGACTTCTGTCTAGCGTTATCCCTAGGTACAGGCTGGGGCGGAGCAACTTCAGAAGTTCAGTAAAAAATGCAGATACATATTTACTTCTTTGAACAGCTTCAAATAAAACATTTAAATATTAAGTTTACTAAGTTTTAAAGCTATCAGGCAGATGATGTCCAATATTCTCAACAGACTATGTTAATTGAACTCTGAAGTTTCGTTCAACTCTTTCCAGTGTATCGACTGGTATGTTGACGACAGCTTAATGAATGTTGTTCTTCACGTGAGCCAGGAAACTAGGACGAACGCTGTAAACAAGTTATTTTAGACAACTCCATAAAATATACTGTCCGCTCAAGGAGATGAGGCGTCCTTGGAAGTTTTGCCGCAAAAGAGTCACTGACACTCGCGCTATGTGTGCTCTGGCACAGTCCTGCTGGAACCATACATCTCCCACATCCATCTCGTTGAATTTTGGCAGGAAAAACGCCTGAATGATGTGGATACAGCGGTCAGAAATCACCGAAACTGCCCGTTACCTTTCTTCATGAAACCAGGGACCAGTTACTCGATCTCGCGATAGAGCACACCAAATAGTTATGGGTTGTGAGTATAAGGGACGCTGCTGAAGTTGTCTGCGGTTATCAGGGCACCAGTAGCGCATGCTTTGCTTAATTACAGATCCCCAATCGAGCAACACAATCGCTGTGGATTAAGTTCTCACGCCACAGACAATTTGTAGGGATGAAATTTTCGTTGTTTATGAAGGACTCGCCACTATGGGACTTAACAACTGAGGTCATCAGTCCCCTAGAACTTAGAAATACTTAAACCTAACGAACCTAAGGACATCACACACATCCATGCCCGAGGCAGGATTCGAACCTGCGACCGTAGCAGCAGCGCGGTTCCGGCCTGAAGCGCCTAGAACCGCTCGGCCACCACGGCCTGCTACACCATCTTTCTGACGATTTAGGTAGAGGCACCATTTCTTGAAGTATACATCCAAGGGTTCCATGCCAGTGGTTTCAGTATCAGAAAAATTGGAGCTCTGGATCACCAACATAAATAATTTTCTTGAAGATGAACACGAATTATTTTAATTTTCTCTTCATCATAATTGTGTGAAATATCAAACTGAGCGAAATGTGAATATTTCGGGAAATTATGCAGGAAAAATCTGAGTAATTTGAGTTATACGGAAGCAACCTACGCATGTTCTTTCACTGCACCACTTGTAAATGGAAGCGGGAGGGGTAGTGTTACCCACAGTACAAGTAGCGTCTACACACCTATCGTAGGGAGGCTAGCCGTTATTACACAGGTATTTACGCAATAGCGAACAGAGAACCCGAATTTGGTTGGCATGGTCACCGGTGGAGGAGGTCGGGGGGGGGGGGGGGGGGGAGAAGAAGAGTTGGTTTCGCCGTCAATGACGAGAATTCACGACTCTTGAGTACACTTGGCACCCCTCAATATCCACTACACGCTGCTTTCTTCAAACACACTCAATTCATATGGCTGACTGTTGACTTTTGGGTGCGAGTTCGGTTTTCGAATCCCTTCTTTTTTTCCCCTCGATGATTATACCCTTTCAATTACAGTCAGCAGGCGAACCTTGTCTAGCTTGTGACGGAAATCACTTCCCACTCTTCTTACTGTGTTACATAATAAACCAGATACGATGGCTTGCTGAAAAGTTGCCTCCGAATATTTGTATGTGAAAACTCGTACAGCTTCTTAAATAAAACTAGCGTTATTAACATTTTGTATTTTGCTCTTGTATTTTGCACCTCATGTCTACATATATGCGAACGTCTCCCGCTGGAAGGCTCCGAACTGTAGCGTGTAAGAGGGCGGTGTGTCACGTAACTACTACCTCTACAACTACATGGATACACTGCAAATCACATTTAAGTGCCTGGCAGAGGGTTCGTCGAACCACCTTCACAATTCTCTATTATTCCAATCTCGCATAGCGCGCGGAAATAAATAAACACCTATATCTTTCCGTACGAGATCTGATTTCCCTTATTTTATGGTGGTGATCGTTCCGCCCTATGTAGGTCGGTGTCAACAAAATATTTTCGCATTCGGAGGAGAAAGTTGGTGATTGGAATTTCGTGAGAAGATTCCGTCGCAACGATAAACGCCTTTCTTTTAATGATTTCCAGCCCAAATCCTGTATCATTTCTGTGACACTCTCTCCCATATTTCGCGATAATACAAAACGTGCTGCCTTTCTTTGAACTTTTTCGATGTACTCCGTCAGTTCTACCTGGTAATGATCCCACACCGCGCAGCAGTATTCTAAAAGAGGACGGACAAGCATAGTGTAGGCAGTCTCCGCAGTAGATCTGTTACATTTTCTAAGTGTCTTACCAGTAAAACGCAGCCTTTGGTTAGCCTTCCCCACAACATTTTGTATGTGTTCTTTCCAATTTAAGTAGTTCGTAACTGTAATACCTAGTTATTTAGTTGAATTTACAGCTTTTAGATTAGACTGATTTATCGTTTAACCGAAGTTTAACGAGTTCCTTTTAGCACTCATGTAGATGACCTTACACTTTTCGTTATTTAGGGTCAACTGCCACTTTTCGCACCATTCAGATATTTTTTTCTAAATCGTTTTGCAGTCTGTTTTGATCTTCTGATGACTTTATTAGTCCATAAACGACAGCGTCATCTGCAAACAATCGAAGACGGCTGCTCAGATTGCTTCCCAAATCATTTATACAGATAAGGAACAGCAAAGGGCCTACAACAATACCTTGGGGAATGCCTGAAATCACTTCGTTTTACTCGATGACTTTCCGTCAATTATTACGAACTGTGACCTCTCTGACAGGAAATCGCAAATCCAGTCACATAACTGAGACGATATTCCATAAGCACGCAATTTTACTACGAGCCGCTTGTGTGGTACATTGTCAAAAGCCTTCCGGAAATCCAGGAATACGGAATCGATCTGAAATCCCCTGTCAATAGCACTCAGCACTTCATGTGAATAAAGAGGTAGTTGTGTTTCACAGGGACGATGTTTTCT
Organism: Schistocerca piceifrons; assembly: GCF_021461385.2. NCBI lineage: Eukaryota > Metazoa > Arthropoda > Insecta > Orthoptera > Acrididae > Schistocerca > Schistocerca piceifrons. Next base: position 177,115,634 of record NC_060141.1, on the reverse strand, counting down.
AAACCCATGTTCACTGTGTGTCAATAGACCGTTTCCTTCGATGTAATTCATAATGTTCGAACACAATATATGTTCTAAAATCCTGCTGCATATCTACGTTAACGATATGGGTCTGTAATTTAGTGGATAATTCCTACTACCTTTCTTGAATATTGGTGTGACCTGTGCAACTTTCCAGCCTTTGGGTACGGATCTTTCGTCGAGCGAACGGTTGTATATGATTGTTAAGTATGGAGCTAATGCATCAGCATACTCCGAAAGGAACCTAGTTGGTATACAGTCTGGAGCAGAAGATTTGCTTTTATTAAGTGATTTGAGTTGCTTCACTACTCTGAGGATATTTACTTCTACATTACTCATGTTGGCAGCTGTTCTCGATTCGAATTCTGGAATATTTACTTCGGTGCGTGAGGAACAGCGTGCTGTAATCGAGTTTCGAATTCGAAGGGTTCGCCAACACATATAGCACCCTCTACTCCAGAACGGCAACGCCAGATCACACATGAGCGGTGCTACGTCTGCAGCAATCCGACACCTTGGTTTCACTGGCATCGGTCATCCTTCATACAGTACCGACTTGGCCCCAACCGATTTTCATCTGTTGACAAAACGTAAAGAACATCTTCGAGGACTCGATAGTGATGAACCGCTGCAAGCAGAGGTGGGGTTGTGTCTCCGTAAACAAGTCAAACATTCTACAGTGACGGAATCAACAAACTGGTCTCCCGTCAGGAGAAATGTGTCAGTCGACAGGGTGAATATGTTGAGAAATAAATACGTACACACGAAGAGAAAAGATACAGAATGTTAGTAACTTTTGTTTTGTTTAAAAAGGTTTAAGGATAAAAATTTCGGTGGCACTACGTTTCGGCACACGCCCCTACCTCAGTAAGACATGATCGCAGTCAGATAACTGAGCAGTTGTTTGCAACGCTACGTTTTCCTTTATTTCTTAGAAGCATCTTACTCTTAACGACGGTGGATTTTATTTACGAACTCAAAGGAAGTAAAGAAAAAAGGCAGACAGTGTTTTTCGCAGTATGTACTGTAGTTGGGGAATTTATCCCCCTGGTTTCCGCCAGTTCTAGTTTGCGAGAAGTTTGTTTGCTAACTGTGAACTACAGGGTAGACGGCACGGAGGGGGACAGAGTCCTGCGTAACTTGGCAACTACCGAAACAAACAAAAACACATCAAGACTGCATGAATAACGAACGACCTTTAATTAAGAGAGAACATAACGTCTGATCGAAATAACATTCATATTTATAAGAGAACGCAATTTACATTCATACGCAATATAGAGGCGTTATTACGGCATTTGTTATGGCCGACGCACAATTTTTATACGACTCCGAATTTCGCGACCGAATCAACCGTTCACTGCCGTCCGACAGGATACAACGATACAAAGTTTACGTTTTCCCTGATCAGGTACGATAATTCACGTGAAGTCCTACGTTACGCCTCTTAGTAGATGTACATAAAGGCAGAACACTTTTTTGCAGAGAATTAACACAATGAATGGGACCGACAAAATAGGTTTACGGCATAACGTCAATTCGTGTTTACAGCAAAAGGACGTACGCAACATATACAGGTTTGGTGGAGCAGTGTTTAGGGTGGCATGCGTTCTCTCCCAGTAAGAACGGTTGTTTTTAAGAAGTGATCTTAACACTTGATAATCACGAGTTTTCACTATTATTATTATAATTATAATAATAATTATTGTTATTATTATTAGTATTTGCCTATGGACCCTTTTGGATCACGCAATGCTTTTAGAGCCGTTTTCCTGATCTTCCATATGGCTCATTCTGACTCCGTGTGCTATTTATCCTCAGTTTACTTTGTTACTGGCTACGCTGGAACCTCGTTCTCTGGCTGTATTACCCAACAGTTTACCTTTCGACGTAACAGATTCCTATCTTCTACTTCCACTGCTATTTTTGAATTATCTCTAGGTCTTTTTCAGCTTCTTAGATCCACGGCAGATTCTCTAATTTTCCTTCATATATAATAATTCTGTGTGTAATTCTCACTGCTGAGCGTCTTTTGAACACGTTCGTAAAATCTTTATCTTTTTTTTCTAACGTCTGCTGCAAAGTTTGATAATTACTCTGTTGCTACTTACTGGCTGTTTGTCTAAGATTTTCTCACTTCTCCAATCGGTACGTAATTTTGTTTTCATTTCGGTTCATTACTTTTAGAACGGCTCTTACAACAGAAAACTGCATAAAAACATCGTGTGTTGCTTTGGGAAAGCTGTTGAGAGAATGTGGCAAGAAACTGGTGACTGATCACAGTGTTCTCCCCACCACTAATTATTATGTTTTCCACTACTTCGCTCCTTTCCAGTCTTTTCCGATTCTAATCAACAAAATAGCTCCTTAAATCAACGAAAAAGTGAAATTATTTTTTAAAGTAAGTGTCTACGTACATCAGTACAGTACTCCTGCAAAATAACGGAGGAGTTGGTTAAAGAGTATATGAGGAGCCTAATGTCATGACGACACAATATTTCAACTGGATAGTGCATTTGCTTCAATGAGTTACACAAAATTTCAGATTAAAAACTGTCTTGGTTGAGAAATTATGTCAATGACACGTTTCACACTACTTTGTAGGTATCATCAAATTGTTTACAAACACAAGAAATCAATAATTACTAACAAACTGAGGAAGGGGCCGGATCCTATCTTGCATGACTATGCAGCTAAAATGAAGTGAAAGTAGTACAAACTTACGTAAAAGTGGCTAGATATAAGACCCATCCGTCATACAGCCGTTGTTGTTGTTGTGGTCTTCAGTCCTGAGACTGGTTTGATGCAGCTCTCCATGCTACTCTATCCTGTGCAAGCTTCTTCATCTCCCAGTACCTACTGCAACCTACATCCTTCTGAATCTGCTTAGTGTATTCATCTCTTGGTCTCCCTCTGCGATTTTTACCCTCCACGCTGCCCTCCAATACTAACTTGGTGATCCCTTGATGCCTCAGAACGTGTCCTACCAACCGATCCCTTCTTCTGGTCAAGTTGTGCCACAAACTTCTCTTCTCCCCAATCCTATTCAATAGTTCCTCATTAGTTATGTGATCTACCCATCTAATCTTCAGCATTCTTCTGTAGCACCACATTTCGAAAGCTTCTATTCTCTTCTTGTCCAAACTATTTATCGTCCATGTTTCACTTCCATACATGGCTACACTCCATACGAATACTTTCAGAAATGACTTCCTGACACTTAAATCAATACTGGATGTTAACAAATTTCTCTTCTTCAGAAACGCTTTCCTTGCCACTGCCAGCCTACATTTTATATCCTCTCTACTTCGACCATCATCAGTTATATTGCTCCCCAAATAGCAAAACTCCTTTACTACTTTAAGTGCCTCATTTCCTAATCTAATTCCCTCCGAATCACCCGACTTAATTAGACTACATTCCATTATCCTTGTTTTGCTTTTGTTGATGTTCATCTTATATCCTCCTTTCAAGACACTGTCCATTCCATTCAACAGCTCTTCCAAGTCCTTTGCTGTCTCTGACAGAATTACAATGTCATCGGCGAACCTCAAAGTTTTTATTTCTTCTCCATGAATTTTAATACCTACTCCTAATTTTTCTTTTGTTTCCTTTACTGCTTGCTCAATATACAGATTGAACAACATCGGGGAGAGGCTACAACCTTGTCTTACTCCCTTCCCGACCACTGCTTCCCTTTCATGTCCCTCGACTCTTATAACTGCCATCTGGTTTCTGTACAAATTGTAAATAGCCTTTCGCTCCCTGTATTTTACCCCTGCCACCTTTAGGATTTGAAAGAGAGTATTCCAGTCAACATTGTCAAAAGCTTTCTCTAAGTCTACAAATGCTAGAAACGTAGGTTTGCCTTTCCTTAATCTTTCTTCTAAGATAAGTCGTAAGGTCAGTATTGCCTCACGTGTTCCAGTGTTTCTACGGAATCCAAACTGATCTTCCCCGAGGTTGGCTTCTACTACTTTTTCCATTCGTCTGTAAAGAATTCGTGTTAGTATTTTGCAGCTGTGTCTTATTAAGCTGATAGTTCGGTAATTTTCACATCTGTCAACACCTGCTTTCTTTGGGATTGGAATTATTATATTCTTCTTAAAGTCTGAGGGTATTTCGCCTGTTTCATACCTCTTGCTCACCAGATGGTAGAGTTTTGTCAGGACTGGCTCTCCCACGGCCGTCAGTAGTTCCAATGGAATATTGTCTACTCCGGGGGCCTTGTTTCGACTCAGGTCTTTCAGTGCTCTGTCAAACGCTTCACGCAGTATCATATCTCCCATTTCATCTTCATCTACATCCTCTTCCATTTCCATAATATTGTCCTCAAGTACATCGCCCTTGTATAGACCCTCTATATACTCCTTCCACCTTTCTGCTTTCCCTTCTTTGCTTAGAACTGGGTTTCCATCTGACCTCTTGATATTCATACAAGTCGTTCTCTTATCTCCAAAGGTCTCTTTAATTTTCCTGTAGGCGGTATCTATCTTACCCCTAGTGAGATAGGCCTCTACATCCTTACATTTGTCCTCTAGCCATCCCTGCTTAGCCATTTTGCACTTCCTGTCGATCTCATTTTTGAGACGTTTGTATTCCTTTTTGCCTGTTTCAGTTACTGCATTTTTATATTTTCTCCTTTCATCAATTAAATTCAGTATTTCTTCTGTTACCCAAGGATTTCTACTAGCCCTCGTCTTTTTACCTACTTGATCCTCTGCTGCCTTCACTACTTCATCCCTCAAAGCTACCCTCTTTCACTTCTCTCCGCCAATCCATATTCACCCACTATGCTTCCTTCTCTCCCTTTTCCTACTCTCGAATTCCAGTCTCCCTTGACTACCATTACGAAACACAAAAAGTAAGTATAAATTAAGTACGCATAAGCAAACCAATGCAACCACATCAAACAAAAAATATATTAAGGTACCCCTATATAAAACAGTATAATTAGATAAAGTGATGACATAAACAGCAAGTCAAAATATGGCATTAAAACTGTCATACGGAATAAAACAGCTAAATATTAGAGCGCTTGTACAGCGTTTGCCTACAAAACCCAAAACTCAAACATCAAGGCATCACGAAGCACCGCAAACCATTGACATAGACCAATTTCCAGTAAGTGGAATAAAAATATAAGTTACAGGATATAAAAAAGTAAAGTGACTTACGATAAAATAAGGCCACTAATAAGCCTGTCTTCGAAGTATAACGCCCCTAACTTCATACACAACAAAACAAAAAAGTTAGATATTAGGCTGCCGACAAGATAAAAGACATCATCGTAGCAACTTCCCAAACACTAGAAGCTTTTTCTATGGACTCTTTTTCTATGGAGGACTGCCTGAGTGGTATCCCACTAATGCGGCGCACCATAGATTTGAAAAAAGGCTCAAGTTGTACTGATGAGTGTGGCAGGAGGGAGCATGGATAACAGAATCTCTAGTCTTGGGTTTACAATTGATATCAAACCAACTAATACCCCCAACAAGTTGAAGTTGCAAGTCGAAGTAATTAAGCGTCCTGTTATCATTCGTCGCTTCGTGAGTGAATACTATCTCTCCGTGCAAGGCATTAATTCCACAGGTAGCAACGTTATGTCAGGAACATGGCCATAGAAGACAATATCATGTAGGTAGCGGCGATAAAATGGTACCTATTGACAGTGACCGGCGTTCCGCCTAAAATATTTACACTGTAGATGATTGACAAAAACATCCGTGAGACACTCTACTAAACAGTTCCCATGGCCGTACCCTCATTCTGTTTTTAATACAGGCCGTTGAAAGCGACATAATTGTAGGACGTAAGCAGCCTAACTAAAGTGATTAATTCTGCTAACTCCTTTGCACTCAGATGGCGAAGTTTTGAGGAAATTTTCTTGTATGATGAGGACTGCTTCGTCCAGAGGTACGTTTGTACACAGATTTTTAATGTTAAAGGGAGCAAACAGCAATCAGATGGGGAAGTTTTACCATCTAGTAGCTGAACCAAATCTTTTCTATTAGAGATGGCAAAATTTTTCCGTAATAACAGCAACATGTATTTAGAGGCAGGTTCACATGCGTTCCTATGCCGTTAATTATCGGACGTATTGGGCAACCTGGCTGATGAGTCTTAATATGGGCACGAAGGACCGATGTCTTAGGTTTCATCACTCTCAGTTTTGGTACAAGATCAGGACAAAAAATAGCGGGACAACCGTCTATACATTTCAGTGGAATCATAATCCATTTGTTGGATGCTGGTCTCCTCAAAAAACTGCAATATTTTAGTGTTACAATCTTTCCAATAAACGAGGACTGATGTGTTGCCTTTACCAGCACGTACAAATGGAAATGCCGTGTGGCTAGGGCCTCCCGTCGGGTAGATCGTTCGCCTGGTGCAAGTCTTTCGAGTTAACGCCACTTCGGCGACTTGCGTGTCGATGGGAATGAAATGATGATGAAAGACACACAACAGCCAGTCATCACGAGGCAGAGAAAATCCCTGGCCCTGCCGGGATTCGAACCCAGGACCTCGTGCGCGGGAAGCGAGAACGCTACCGCAAGACCACGAGCTGCGGACTGCACGTACAATTAATGCCTCTCCTGATTTCAACTTCTTATTAATAGGATTTATAACCACCTGATCTTTAGTGCTAGATTTTTTATGGGCAGCCTTTTCAATAACATCATTGACCTTACATGTAATTTTTAGTTATTCTGACTCGTCGCATCTAGCGCAGATTTTAAATTTGTAACGATAGACTTAACTGTCTTAGCATCTAGCCGCCGTTGGATGTCATATATTTAAGCCCTGTATTAAGGAAGTCCCATTGCTGCATAGTGAAGTCTAATTCGGTCAATTTACTGCACGCTAATCAAAGAAAAAATGTGTATTCTATCCTTATTTTGCTAGCCAACAATTAATATTTGGCGGTACTTCTGCTCATAGAAAAGGAGGAATTTCATTCTACGTCAAGAATCTAATGTGTACACAATTGTGCTTCGACATAAGTCTCCGATTGCATTCAAAAGTCGCCGATTCCATGCATTGCTCAAATTTTAAATAAAAATCGTCATCAATAGTAGCCGATGACTTCCGGCATCAGAAGTCACCCTCATTCTGTCAACGACCCTCGTGGAGAGGGCGAAAGAGCGGACGGAGTCTCAGGGCGTTGTTTTGCCCTTGGGATGTGGAACTGCCCATAGAAAAAGGCGGAAAGAATCAGCAATCATCAACGGCTTGAGGATGCAGAAAGCAACGGAAATCACTATGTCTATCCACACGAGCAGTTGCCTGTAATTGAGAAATTGTCGTGATGAGATCTGCACTGGCAAAAGTTTCCGCATTAGTCCTCCATTCGGATCACCGGCAGCGAACTTCCACGGGAGACGAGAAAGAGACTGAAGAACCAATGAAGGAATAACATCCAACATGTCGGAGCATAGAATACCACGTCTGAACATGGTACGGAAGCAACAAAATCTGAGAAGAGAAATGCGAAATTCCCTATCTAGTTAAAGTGGGAGTAAAATGGAAATGAGCGTTTGGCGTCATTGGCCGGGAGGCCGCTTGCGGGGCAGGTCCGGCCGCCTTGGTGCAGGTCCTATTACATTCGACGCCACACTGGGCGACCTGCGCGCCGGATGGGGATGAAATGATGATGGATTGCCGTCCTACGAGCCCGGGCTCGATTCCCGGCTGGGTCGGAGATTTTCTCCGCTGGGTGGTGTTTACAACTAACAGTAATCAAATGCAAAATGTGGTTATACTTAAAAACGCTTACAGAAATACTTAGAAAGGAAGCAAAATCTGTTCCTTAAACTTACTTACAGTCTCCATGTGCCGGCCGGAGTGGCCGTGCGGTTATAGGCGCTACAGTCTGGAACCGCGCGACCGCTACGGTCGCAGGTTCGAATCCTGCCTCGGGCATGGATGTGTGTGATGTCCTTAGGTTCGTTAGGTTTAAGTAGTTCTAAGTTCTAGGGGACTGATGACCACAGATGTTAAGTCCCATAGTGCTCAGAGCCATTTGAACCAAGTCTCCATGTGAAAAATATATTGTCGTTATAACTCACCAAATCCCTATACATACTCTATGCAAAATCAATACTTATGTCGGTAATGTCAGTACGGGAAACTCACTGCTCGGTACAAAATTTGTCAATAAATTAAATGATTGTATTTCAAGGTCGTTGAGAAGACTGTGAAAGCTTTCTAGTGTTAACCTGCACGTGTAGATCTTTTTTATCACCATAATCCGTCTCAGAAGAGCTGTATAACAAAGAGGAAATAGACGACATGGAAGGCGAGTGTAAAACCTATGCGACTGCAATACAGTCTGCATTTAAGCAGTAACTCGCGAGAAATGTTTGTGTGTTACTTTTCATTTATTTCATTTCGCATATGATTATGAGAAGTATCCCTACAGTAGAAATAAACTTCGTTTGTAGAATTGCACGAGCTAATCTACTTTCTTCGACTGAAAACTCGGGAAAAACCACAGTCGATCATGAGCTACAGTCAGCTGTGTGACGAATGCATTTCGCGCCCAGCGCTCTAGCCGAACAGAAATCAGCCTCATTCACGTCACCGAAGATACAGTGTTGCCAATTCCGTGACATGGACAGGTCGGTTAGCACTGTAGCGTCGCCTGCGACATCTGTTGACTGGCGGGAAAACTATTTTTACGGTTGCCTTTTCCGCCGTAAGGACGGTCAATCTGTTTCTTACGTCATCTAGTGAGCTGTAGTGATTGGAACGGTCGTCGCCCAGGGATCTGAATACCGGGCATATTTTATGTGGCTCAGCTATGGCGTATATTTAACTAAGAGAACTCTGCGGGAGGGGGAGTCCGAAACTTGTCACGCTACTCATATGTTCTGTATTCAGATGGTTATTTTCCTGTCCCTTCCAGAGAAATTCTGATAGTTGGCCGGCCGTAGTGGCCGTGCGGTTCTAGGCGCTGCAGTCTGGAACCGCGAGACCGCTACGGTCGCAGGTTCGAATCCTGCCTCGGGTGTGGATGCATGTGATGTCCTTAGGTTAGTTAGGTTTAACTAGTTCTAAGTTCTAGGGGAATAATGACCTCAGAAGTTGAGTCCCATAGTGCTCAGAGCCATTTGAACCATCTGATAGTTGTTGCAATGATCAAATATAGACGAAGGAGGAATCGCAATAGTTTTGATAGGATGAGCGCATGTTTTATATTCACTACCGGGTGTAAGGTTTTTCTTGACCAACGTATCACATTAAATTAAATTAAACGTTTCATTTTAAAGTCTTTAGGACATATTGTTTTAAATCAATTATTTCGTGTGTTTTTAAAAGTTCGGTTTTAAGAATATCAGTGAATTTTACTGGATGGTTAGTGACAGTAAAATCATGCTTAGAACTGTTGTATTACGCCTAGCTCCTCACCCCCAGGCCTTCCACTTAATGCTCTGTTACATTTAGAAAAGATAAAGGCACCAGAGAAGCAGTTCAACGTTCGTGCTTGGCAATAGAAGCAAGACTGAAGAAAAATCAAGATACGCTCATAGGATTTGTGGATCCAGAAAAAGCGCTCGACGATGTAAAGTGGTGCAAGATGTTCGAAATTCTGAGAAAACAGAAGTAATATCTGGGGAAATACGGGTAATATGCTAAATGTACGGGAACCAAGAGGGGCTGAGAGACCGGAAGACCAATAACGAAGTATTTAGATTCAAAAAAAGGGAGAAAGACATGGGTGCAATATTTCGCCCCTATTGTTCATTCTATACGTGGAAGAAGCAGCGACGAAAACCAAAGAAAGGTTCAGAAGTGGGATTAAAATTCTGGGTGGAAGACAATCAACGTTAAGAATGTCTCATGACACCGTTATCCTCAGAGAGAGCGAGAAAGAATTACAGGACATACTGAACGAAATGAGCAATCTACTGAGCACAGAACATGGGCAGGGTAAGCAAAGAAAACACGAAAGTTACGAGGAATAGCAGAGATCAGATTACTGATAATCTTAGAATCCAAATTGGGGACAACGAAACCGACGAAGTGAAGGAATTCTGTTACCTTGAAAGCAAAATAACGTAGGATGGACGAAGCAAGAATAACATAACGTATCCCAGGCAGAGGGCACTCCCGAGCAAGAGCGAACTACTACCATCACATATTCGCTTTAATTTGTGAAAGAAATTTCCATTTAAATTTGAGCACTGCACTGAATGCAAGTGGATCATGGACTGTGGTTGCTGAGCAGAAGAGAATCGAAGCGTTTGAGACGTGGTGCTGTAGAAGAATACTGAAACTCAAGTGGAATCAGAAAAATATATGGAAAACATACACAACGGATAGGATGATAAGACGCGTTAAGACCTCAGCTAATAACATCCACGATGCTAGGGGGAGATGTAGGGGGTAAAATCCATAGGAGAAGACCGAGTCTGAGATATAGCCAACAAATGAGGAACAAAAAAGGAAATTGCTTAAATTTTTATCAAACAAGCTTCTGCTATTTGTTTCTCACATGTCGTCTCGTTTGCTGCAGTCCACTCATGATAGCATCCATTTCGCCAGCATACATTGTGCATAAGCAAGACAGTTGTACTGTATTTGGTGACGTCTACAAACATTTACAACCTTAATGTTCATGATAAATATGTTTTTATGTTTCTTTTCGAATTGTTGGTGAAGAAAACCACTCGTTATGAAGGGTTACTCCCTTGACCTGTTCCATGCAATGTAGCCGTGCACCTTCTGTTCTATGTTTTATTGGGGTGTATACAGAGGGCAATTATTGATCTATATGAAAAAAACGTAAATCAATTACAAACTGCGGCGTGTACACACTTTATTCAATATGTACACGTCACTCCAGATATTCGGATTTAGCTTATGACATCTTGGATATGTCTGCCTTATGTGGCGCATACGAACAGCGAAATTCGGCATGGCCCGCTGAAGTGTTGGAACGTCGATGCTGTCGGCGACCACCTGACTGGCTGTTTTCAGCTAAGCAATGGTTTTGGGGCTATTGCTGTACACCATTTCTTTAATAAAGCCGCACAAAAAGAGTCACATATTTTCAGACCCGGAGAATATGGCGGCCAATTGAGTCCCACGCCTGTGTCCCCTGGGTACCCAAGAGTCAGACAGAATGCGGTCCCCAAAGTGTTCCTCCAGGATATCAAATACTCTTCTGCTTCGATGGGGTCGAGCTTCCTCTTGCATAAACCACATCTTGTCGACATCAGGTTAATTTTGGATAATGGGGATGAAATCATCTTTCAAAACATTCTCGTACCGTTCGATAGTCATCGTGCAATCTGGCAATATCGCACCGATTATTCCGTGACTAGACATTGAACACCACACAGTCAACTGTTGGGGGTGAAGAGACTTCTCGATAGCGAAATGCGCATTCTCAGTCCCCCAAACGCGCCAATTTTGCGTACTGACGAATCCATCAAAATGAAAGTGCGCTTCGTCGCTAAACCAAATGCGCATTCTAATTCCCATCATGCCCCGCGGCCAATCGTGCAGTTTTAACGTCCGAACGCAAACCGTTCAGAACTTATAACGATTTTATTTCATATAGTTCAGTAAGTAAGTTTACGGCTGCAAAGGAAACATGTTAGTTTTCAGTTGTTGCAAATGAACTACCAATAATTCTTCTTAAACTGCTAGAAGACTAGCTACCAATGAAATTTTCGATTGATTTCACTGTTTTCACGTACATTTTCATTTCAGATTATGTAATAAATCTTTATTTCTTCTTTAAATTTTGAGTTTTCTAAGTCCAGCGGTGCAGCATACGTTTTTTTTTTTATTGCTGTGGTTTACACATAAAAATCAAATGAATCACAAGATGGTTTCTTTAACAAGCAATGATAACTAACGGATCAAATGTTCGTCCCTTATGCGCTCGAGTAGATGGGCTGTTTAAAGCGTGCATTACATGATGAATGAAAGAGTCGAGAACTGATACCGGTTTGGTCTTCAATTCGGACCTCCGAGAGGAGACCCTCCCAATTTTATCTACAACGTCAAATTATTATCCACGACTATGTGAAGAAGCCATTGAAAGTTATAAGCACCAGGATAATTTTAATAGGAAAGAGGGGGCCATGAAACCTAGCGAAATATGGACAGTAGCTCTGCAGAATCGCTAGACAGTTTTATCTTTGACAAGTATTATCTCTGCTCATCATGTGTTGCTTTGACCACGCCACCTTTCCTATAGTATCTGTGTCGCTTTCGGACGTCCGACCGGTCAGTCGGCAAGACTCAGCGGACGAGCGCCTCTGTGAATGTCCAGCGCAGTCCTGGACGAAAAGTCAGGAACAGAAGTTTTCCTTGGACCACGACCTTACATCCCGAAAGGTTTACCAGCAGCTATTCGCAGATTAGCCTGCACAGAAGTAAGAGATGCCATGCCGACAAAAGAAACATCCGTGCACAAAAAAAGTTGTGTGTGCTACAGTGCCTTCTTGAACGCCCACAGCTACGTACAGTATACCGAGTGGAGGCTTGGTAGGTGGAGTTCAATGATACAAATGAGGAGAGACATGAGAAGATCCGACATCGTCCCCGTGCTTTGCCCTATTGGTATAAACCAACATGTGCTCTCGATGCTCCGATTAAATGTAGCTAAAATCCGCTTTAAAACTACTTTTGTATTGGAAGGCAACAGGTACTGGAAGTAGGCAGATGAAAGCTGGTGGTATAACAACTACGCAATAAAAAGGTGATTACACTGAAGCTGCTGAAACAAAATAGCTTTAAGCCATTATTACTGAGCCGGCCGCGGTGGTCTCGCGGTTAAGGCGCTCAGTCCGGAACCGCGCGACTGCTACGGTCGCAGGTTCGAATCCTGCCTCGGGCATGGATGTGTGTGATGTCCTTAGGTTAGTTAGGTTTAAGTAGTTCTAAGTTCTAGAGGACCTACGACCACAGCAGTTGAGTCCCATAGTGCTCAGAGCCATTTGAACCATTTTTTGTAAATTTTGATGAAAGAGCTCTGGCCAGGATACAAAGCATTTGCTCGTTAGGGCTATTTCAGGTTTTGAAAGGCCATATTCGAGCAACACAAACACGCTGATTTAATAGTAGTACTTTCCTAACACTGGTACTTCCTTATACGATTTCTCTCCGTTTTAAATCAAAATTCTTATGAAACTTTTCACGCACTTGGAACAACGTGAGTCTCTTCTTAATCTTTTCAGGGTAACCCTTGCGAGATGTTCTGTTATCCAAGGTATTTCTTCAGCTTTTAAAAAACCAAATCCAAATTCAAACTGACCGGCCGGGTGGCCGAGCGGTTCTAGGCGCAACAGTCTGGAAACGCGCGACCGCTATGGTCGCAGGTTCCAATCCTGCCTCGGGCATGGATGTGTGTGATATCCTTAGATTGGTTAGGTTTAAGTAGTTCTGAGTTCTATGGGACTGATGACCACAGCAGTTAAGTTCCATAATGCTCACAGCCATTTGAACCATTTAGAACTAAATTCAAACTGGCTGTATCCACGGCAGGCTGACGGCAGCTGTTGCTAGGGTTGCGAACATATGGACGCTGCCTAGCTCTCCCACAACAACGGCTGCTTCACAACGATCGGTATCATCTCTGCGAAGCAGAAGTGGTTGGCGAGCACAATTCTCTCACCGCGTTCGAGAGGCGTGTTCGTAGTATCACTGCCGTAGTGGCTCCATTGTTTAACATGTACTTATGAAACGCGCTACGAACCGGCGCTGGGAACGAACGATAATACACTGCTCAGCAAAACTTAAGGTCGACCTGGATACAGCAACGTGAATTATTAACAACATGGTGGAAATCAATGAAGGTGCGGGGGCAAGTTTCCAGAGGTCTAGCCGTCGTGCATGGGAAGCTGGATGTCACATGGGGTGAGGTATTGTGACTTCACTGCCAAATGGGGCTGGCCCCGCAACACGAGGCAGGTGAAAATTGTTCGAATGGCTCTGAGCACAGTGGGACTTAACATCTGAGGTCACCAGTCCCCTAGAACTTAGAACTACTTAACCCTTTGATGCATAGTGTAGCTGATCAGCTACAGACTTCATTTCTTCGATGCATCCTATACTGAGCAACATTTCGTAACAAATTCGTTATGTAGTTAAGTGTATACACTCTACTGCAGCTGCTAAGCTGCTAGTAGTTCTTCATAGCGATCGAAAATGGCAGGATGAAATGAACCTGTTCACAATCAGCTATGTGGGCGTACTGCCGAGCGTGTGTTTTGGCGGAAAGTAGAGACTTTTTTGGGTGTTTGTGTACTGATTTATGGGTTTGAAAATTACTTTTTACTTTGAAAACGTAAGTAGATATGGTGTAGACAGTTAATTCGAGTGTCTTTACGGTAGATTTGAAATTAGGTCTGTTTTTGTGTTTATAACGATTGTCAACAATAATGCTTTGTTAATTTAATTTAAAAATTTTCAATATTTTTTTTTGTAATGTAGGCACTATAAACTAAACGTAGTAATTTTTACAGCTTGAAATAAAAAAATCATGCATTTAAGGGTTAAACCTAACTAACCGAAGGACAACACACACATACATGCCCGAGGCAGGATTCGAACCCGCGAGCATAGCGGTCACACGGTTCCAGACTGAAGCGCCTAGAACCACTCGGCCACTCCGGCCGGCACGAGGCAGGTGACGGAATGGAAAAAGTGTGTGTGTGTGTGTGTGTGTGTGTGTGTGTGTGTGTGTGTGTGTGTGTGTGTGTCGATCAGCGAACAGTTACGATACATCATGGCCCAGAGACTGCATTTGGATGACTTCATACGAGGAAGAATCATTGGATAACTAGGAGGAGGACGATCTGTGACGAGTATGGCCCAGGAAATTGGTTTTGGTCACAGCATTGTTTCACTTGCATGGGGATCGTTTGGAACCACAGGCACTGCTACCAGTGGAGAGGGGATGGTCGACCACCGTCAACTAAAGCAGCAGGCATCTGCTACATTGTGCAACAGGCAAGAAGGGACCATTGTCAAACAGCGAACGCAGTTACAACCACATTTAACAGGACTGCAAGGCACGCAATCTCACGCTCCAACTTCCTCACCGGCAGCACCGTCTGTGATGGTGCCAAGAGCACAGGGCCAGGACCAGCGAGGAGTGGAGTCGTGTGCTCTTTTTGTAAGAGCGTAGATTCGGTCTGAGTAGTGATTTTTGATGTATCCTCGTATGGCGACAGACTGGAACATGTAATGCGCCCAGGAATATTGTCGAATATTATCGGCTTGGTGTCCAGCTGTAATGTTGTAGGGAGGCATAATTCGGCGTGGTAGTGCTGACCTCCAATCCTTGAATATGTTTCACTCATCGGTCAATATAACTGTGACACTGTAGTCCTTGTACATGTGAGTCTTTTCAGGACTGCGCAGGGACCTAACCTCATTTTTAGGGAAGATAATGCGCGACCACATCGAACAACACGTGTAACACAGCTCTTGCAACGAGAGCATATTCAGCGAATGGACTGACGTGTCTTTTCCCTTGACTTTAATCCCATCGATCACATGTGGGATTCAATGGGGAGACGTATTGCAGCGCGTCCATATGCAGCAACGACCATCCCGCATCTGTCAACAACGTTGGTAGAAGAATGGAACGCCCTGGCTGAAGAACTCCGTATCAGCCTTGTGGTGACCAAAGGAGGATATTGAAGAATGTGCACTGTCGTCCGTGGTAATCTCACGCCCTAGTAAGAGCCGTGTCCTGCATTACAATGTCCAGGGGACCATCATGAATGATGGTGACTTCAGTGTAATAATTGCATTTGAACAAACTGTCCTTTCTTATCCTCTCATTGTTTATTTAAGTTAGCTTCTGCACTATACTGAACTGTTCTTTCTATACACAGGGTACTCTATCTCAAGTTTCGGATGAGATTATCTCGAAAACTATACAGCGGATAAAAATAGTGGGTAAGACAAGTTCGTAAACTCAAAGGGGGACATAAATGATACTACACGTGACCTACAGCCCCGGCCCCCTTGGTTGGGGCGGGAGGCAACTTTTAAATCTTAAACGGAAACACCCATTTTTTTATTGCAGATTCGGATTCTCGATAAAAAGTAATCAAGTTTTGTCTCAAACATTTTCTTAAACCATTGACAGATGGCGCTGAAATCGAGAATCATTAAAATTTGGGAAGAACTCCCATTTATTTAGAATAATCCGAGAAGGACGCTCAAATCGATACAAAATGTGCACCTATTCTTCCATTACGCCAAATTAAGCTTTTTTTTTTTTTACAAAATGTATCCTACTCACCACACTTTTTGACAGAGGGAGGCGGAATGGTATCAAAATCTCGTTAGGGAACTCTTCACAATTGCATTACTCACCCGACCGTGGCGCTACCGTGGCCAAACTGGGAACTATGGCTCAGAATAAAGGTCGGTGCAATGTGATCAGACGTCACTTCACTTTCAGATTGTGAACCGCAAAACATCAACTGGCGAAAGTAAATTATTCTTTAGCGAGACATGGCTCACTATCCTGATGTTGATATGATGTTAATTTTAGGTGAATGCCATAACAATTACGCTTCAGCTGCGCAACTGTATGCGGATCGTTTCCCAAACAGACGACATCCAAGCGGAAACATTATTCGAAATTGCACTCAACGAGCTCGAAATGGATACATGCACCGTCCACCTCGTCATCGCTTTTACACTGAAAATGTCTCTCGTACCCTTACCGTTATCGCCTGTGTTCAACTGGATCCCGAAATTAGTAGTCGTGCGATTTAGAGACAAACTGTAACACCAAAATCAACTGTTTTGAGGGTTTTGAAGGCACATAAATATCATACGTATCATATCACACTGACACAGATATTAACGCCGAAAGATATGCAGATACGCGTGCATTTCTGCCAATGGGCCTTGGAAATGATAAGAGGTGACAATGATTTTTTTTTAGATACGTTATGTTCACCGATGAAGTCTCATTCAAAAACAATGGCGAATTGAATTGTCATGATTGTCGTTATTGGTCCCCTGTCAATCCACACCGACACAGACCCGTTGACAATCAACACAAATGGTCGTTAATGGTCTGGTGTGGAATTTTAAACGGTTACTTGATAGGACCGTATTTTTTTTTTACCGAAATGATACTGGGAATCTTATTTACAACTTCTCCGCGATGATTTGTTGGAGCTAATGGAAGATGTTGATTTGGAAACTAGGCAACAAATGTGGTTCCAACAATACGGAGCAGCTCCCCATTACGCTAAAAATGTGCGGAACGTTTTAAATTTACGGTAGCCTGGTCGGTGGACAAGAAGCGGCGGACCAATTCAGTGGCCTTCACGTTCAGCAGACCTAACATCTCCTAATTTTTTCTTTAGGGCCTATTTAAAAAAATATTGTTTATGAACGACAGCCCACAACCCGAAACGATATGGAGCAACGCATTCGAAGAGCGTGTGCAGCCATACCATGCGATGTGCTGCACAAAACTGTGGGCAACTTTCACAGACGATTAACTTTGTGCACTGAAGCAAATGGCGATAATTTTGAACAATTTCTTCGTGGCTCATTTCATAAATTAAGCACCCCAAAATATGAGAAGCAAGGGGACTCACACTAATGAAGCATCCCATGGGAACACATTCTACTACGGCCATGTCGTTGTTCCTGGGTAACGCTAAAAGCAGGATATAGTTGATTGTGTATAAAAATAGCTTAATTAGGCGTAAGAAAGAATTGGTGTACATTTTTTATCGAGTTGATGCGTCTTTCTATGATAATTGTAAATACCGGGTGATCAAAAAGTCAGTATAAATTTGAAAACTTAATAAACCACGAAATAATGTAGATAGAGAGGTAGAAATTGATACACATGCTTGGAATGACATGGGGTTTTATTAGAAAAAAAACATAGTTCACAAAATATCCGACAGATAGTGTTGGACAGCAAAACGTCAGTGAGAGCGCATGACAATCGTGTATAAAAGGAGGGTTAATGAGAGAGAGAGAATCAGATGCGCCAGCAGTAGTAGCATGTTTACGTTACCTGAAAAGGCGCTGTTAGTAAAGCTGTATTATCAGAATGGGGAATGTGCTAGCTCAGCGATAGGATCCTATCGCCATGGGAAGGGGATTCGAACGGGTAAAGGTACGTTGACAAATGCAGCTGCGGCGAGAATGATTTCGAAGTTCGAAGTCACGGGTTGTTTAGACGATAGACCCCGTAGTGGCCGACCGACCACAAGACGTAATGCTGCTGAGACAGTTCAGGAAAAAGTGAAGACTGTAGCGGGTTAGTCCATGCACGGGGAAGTCAGCGCTCGTGCAGTCGCACGTCGCACCGGCATTCCATACACTACTGTTTGGTTGGGACTGAGGCGTACCCTCCGATGCTATTCGTACAAAATCCATCGGCATCATGAACTGTTACCTGGCGATTTAGTGAAGCGGAGGCCATTTGCGGTGGGGGCGTTTCAAAAGATGGCAGAAGATGACGATTGGTTGAGTAACGTGTTGTGGACCGACGAAGCTCATTTCACGCTCCGAGGATCTGTCATCGCCCACAACTCCTGAATTTGGGCTACCGAAAATCCTAGAACTGTCGTGGAAACTCCATTGCACGACGAGAAAGTCACGGTATGGGTTGGAATTACCACATCTACCGTTATGAAGCAAATGCATGATTCTGGTTTTGTACCGTAACTGCTACCGTGACGGGTGAGACGTACGCCGATATGTTACATCCCCAGCCTGGCTGATAAACACCTGCTGGAACGTACAGTGTTTGTTCAGGATGGCGCTCCACCCCATATTGCTAGACGCGTGAAGGATCTCTTACGCGCGTCGTTTGGTGGTGATCGTGTGCTCAGCCGCCACTTTCGTCATACTTGGCCTTCCAGGTCCCCATACCTCAGTCCGTGCGATTATTGGCTTTGGGGTTACCTGAAGTCGCAAGTATATCGTGATCGAGCGACATCTCTAGGGATGCTGAGAGACAACATCGTAACTCACCATAACTCCGGTCATGCTTTACAGTGCTGTTCACAACATTATTCATCGACTACAGCTATTGTTGAGGAATGATGGTGGACATATTGAGCATTTCCTGTAAAGAACATCGTCTTTGCTTTGTCTTACTTTGTTATGCAAATTATTGCTATTCTGATCAGACATTTTTTAACTTTTGTATAAAACCCCATGTCATTCCAAGCATGTGTGTCAATTTGTACCTCTCTATCTACATTATTCCGTGATTTATTCAGTTTTCAAATTTATGCTGGCTTTTGGATCACCCGGTAAATCAGAGTTCTTCCCCAGTTTTAATGATTCTCGATTTCAGCGGCATCTTTCAATGGTTTAAGAAAATGTTTCAGACAGAACATGATTACTTTTTTATGGAGAATCCGAATCTGCAATAAAAAATTTGTGTTTCCATTTAAGATTTAGAAGTTGGCTCCCGCCCCACCGAAGGGGGCGGCGGCTGGAGATCACGTGTAGTATCATTTAATGTCCCCCTTTGAGCTCACAAGCTTGTCTTACCCATTATTTTTACTCGATGTATAGTTTTCGAGATAATCTCATCCGAAACTTCAGATGGACCACCCTGTATGTTCCAAGTTTCATACAGCTATGTTATTTGGCAGTAACACGTCATTGTTGTCGTTGTTGTTGTTGTTTTTATGCTCTTCAGTCACAAGACTGGTTTGATGCAGCTCTCCATGCTACTCTATCCTGTGGAAGCTTCTTCATCTCCCAGTACCTACTGCAGCCTACACCCTTCTGAATCTGCTTAGTGTATTCATCTCTTGGTCTCCCTCTACGATTTTTACCCTCCGCGCTGCCCTTCAATACTAAATTGGTGATCCCTCGATGTCTCAGACCTTGTCCTACCAACCGATCCCTTCTAGTAGTCAAGTTGTGCCACAAGCTCCTCTCCTCCCCAATTCTATTCAATACCTCCTCATTAGTTATGTTATCTACCCATCTAATCTTTATTTAATCATACAGTAAAGCTGCATGCCCTCGGCAAAAAATTGCGGCTGTAGTTTCCCCTAGCTTTCAGCCGTTCGCAGTACCAGAACAGCAAGGCCATTTTGGTTAGTGTTACAAGGCCAGATCAGTCAGTCATCCGGACTGTTGCCCCTGCAACTACTGAAAAGGCTGCTGCCTCTCTTCAGGAACCACACGTTTGTCTGGCCTCTCAACAGATACCCCTCCGTTGTGGTTGCACCTACGGTACGGCCATCTGTATCGTTGAGGCACGCAAGCCTCCCCACCAACGGCAAGGTCCATGGTTCATGGGGGGGGTGACACGTCATTTGAAACAGCAGTTTACACTGAAGAGCAAAAATTAAGGAGGAAAATAGCTTTGACACGTCATGTAAAAGCTTAATTTTTGCTCTCCAGTGTAAACTGCTGGTATGCATCAAGCCTAAATAAACACACACTAACCTCCGAGTCGATGACGAAGGAGACGGCGACCTGGGTGAGTCCGGTGCACTGCAGGAAGCTGACGGAGCCGTTGGCCTGCGCCCAGCAGAGCGGCTGCAGCGACAGGTACCAGGCGCCGGGCGCGGGGAACGGTATGTGCACCTTAGCGGCGGCCGCCTTGCTGCTCGTCGAGTTAACGGCGAGCGGCGCCTGGATGCCCGACGAGAAGCCCGGGGCGACGCAGAGATCGCCGGCCAGCGGCTGGGCACGCGTGCCGTGCGTGACGCACGCCACCACAGTCACGTTGAAGCCGGTGCCGCGGGCCGTGGCGTTGCGCAGCTGCGCGTCCAACTGCAGCTGCAGCTGGACCGTCAGCGTACCGCCTACCTCGGAGACGGGGCGCAGCGTGAAGCCCAGTACCGTCGGCCCGGCGGTGGTCACGTTCAGCGCCGGCGGCGACTTCCCGTCTGCGCCCGGCACCAGCACGTAGTTCAGCATGAAGAACGGCGGGTACGACTGCTTCATCAGCGCCACCTGCGGCCAGCACTCGTCGCAGCGCGCCGCCTCCCCGACCGCCAGCGCAGTTGGCGTGGCGGAGGCGTTGCCGGCCGGCGCCGCGACGTCGCTGGTGTTCAGCAATAGGAAGAATGGGGAAATGGCCGTCTGCACCGTCGACACGTCTACGGAGAAGGTCACCGCGCTGACGTTCCTCTTGGACGATTTCTCGGGCAGGTCCAGTACCAACGCCACATAGTGCCAACTCTCCTCCCACGGGGCGAAGCTCAAGATGCAGTCTTCGGCCGAGACGATATCTTCATTGTCACAGGTCTTCGTCAGTGTGCTGTTGTCGCCCGTATCCTCGCTAGTGGGGAGCCCGCCGGCCCGGACCAGAACCGTGATCGAGGGACACCCCGATTGGCAGCGCTCTACCGTGACGTTGACGGTGACCTCCCACGTGGCGGCCGGTACGTACACCGAGTATTCCTTCAGCAGCGGCTGCCCCACGGCGGCTTCCACCTGCTGCGGCAGCGGCTGGCCTATCGACAGCACGGCGATGTCGTCAGCGGGCGCTTGCAGCACGTCCAGCGTGGACTCGAGGAACGTGATGCACGAGGCGGTCAGCCCCTGCTGCGTGATCTTGTCGTCGTCGGGGTCGGTGTAGCTGACGTAGGCGATGACGTACCAGTCGCCGGCCAGCGGGTAGGTCACGTTGACGGCGAAGGCGCGGCCGTCGCTGAGCGCGGTGCCGGCGTACCACGGCCCGCTGAGCACGGGCGCGAAGTCGTCGGGGAAGAGCGCGCCGTCGGGGCTGACGACGGGGAAGCTGCCGGGCCGCAGGTCGACGGTGACGTTGCGCGGCGAGCACGAGCCCAGGCCCGTGCGGATCTCCTCCGTGGCCGTGAACGAGAAGACGGCGAGCCGCGCGCGCTCGGGCACCGCGTACGGCAGCACGGTGACGTCGCGGTACGCGCGGTACGTCGAGATGTCGCGCCGCGCGGAGCGAGCCACGCGCCGCAGCGCGCCGCCGTCCGCCCGCGCGACGCCTCCGGCCGCCGAGGCCACCACGAGCGCCACCAGCCACCGCGTCACGTTCACGTCCATGGTGTACGCCAACCGCTACTCGGCCATCTGTAACAACACAAAGTCCACCTCATCTCGCTATTCGCCGTGAAACCCAATTCGTCTGGGTCTTCTTCTTCAGTCGGTAGAAAGAGAGCCCTTACGAGATCATGAATAGTTTTCGCCAGTTGCGAGTGCCGTTCTAAACAGGCTACATATGAAAATCGTGTCGAGACCCGGATTTCCCGCCTTACGCGAGTGGTCGCTGGAATGTGCGTCCTTATAGGACAACTATCCAAGGATTTCCACCCAATAGTATCCAAACAGCAGACTCTGTACACAATAGTTTGTGTAACACTAGTATTGCGTTCTTGGGGCATGTTGTCTCTGAAATAGGTGTGGAGGGAGATCAGGAACGGACACGAGCTATTAGAGTTTCAGCCTACAGCGATAAATAACGTGTTGCCCGTTTCGTGGGTTTGTGTAATTTTTTTCGTAAGTTCGTCCCTGATTTTGCCTTGTTAGCGGATCCCCTCAATCAGTTACGAAAGAAAAACAACAAAGTGCCTCCCGACAGCACATGATAACCACGGCGCTGTTAACTCGGGCGCTCATAACGGTGCCGGAAGCCAACACACACAAATCTTAATAAACAATTCTCGCTTCTTAAAACAAAACAATAAAAGCCAAGCGCACATGAATAGTCAAACCACAGTCTTAGAAGTGCCTTAACGACACCAAACGCGACTATTCCAGCAAGTTAACAATAACACAGTGAGATAAAAATAACAGAACATACCACTAAATGCTGTTACACAAACCAAATTGACGAGATCGTGTTGTTCAGGTCCCAGAAGACCACATATACCAAGCAGCAGTAATTCACTAGGCATATACTGTCCAAAACCGCCTCCTTAGGCAGACGCAGGTAACAGGAACCACCTACGTGAATACCTTCAGAAAGGAACCAACAGGCACCACCAAGGGTAACGCTGAGCAGACCGGGTGGGCAACGACCCACTCAGCCGGATAACCAAAAGATACTCCAGTTGAACAAATAAATTAGTAACCACAAACATCGTAACGTGCGGCCCACACTCAGCAAAAACTTCCAACAACGCCGTCCCACATTGGAATGAAGTTCAGAAACCGCTGCTGGAGCTTCCAGCGGAAAATCTGACGAGCCAACCGAGCCCACACCCTAACCTGGCAGGCGACTCCAAAATTCAGCAACTAGTTGTCTCCGGGCCATCACAGGACCCCACCGGACCTCCACATCAGACAGGCAGGCAAAACAAGAACGCCGACTCCAATTAATTACCACCGCATTGCCAGCACAGCGGCGAGTCGCCTCCGCCCCAGACCACTCTGCTCATACTGCGAGCTAGTCACCAGCAGCTCAGGCAGAGCCGACGTAATAGCGAATCAGCACCGGAGTGCCACTCGCACCAGAACAGCGAACTATAATCGATTATAGCGCGCGCTCTAAACGAGATCACAGCATAGCGGTGCGCGCCATATCAGTCGCTTTAACCACTTCCGCTTTCCGCGCACGTCTCATGGCCAAACTCAAAATTCCGTATGTTCTGGTGTCCACGTCCCATAGTGCTCGCGTACAAATGTGACGAGCAAAAAGCAGGTCTCTCACTGTACCAGAATCGTACGATTTGTATGCGAGCACGTTGGGGCGTAGACATTAGGGCATCTGGAAATTTTAGTCTGGCCGTGAGTTGTGCATGGATAGCCAAAGTGGCTAAGGCGCCCGCTCGCGTAAAGCGGGGAAATCCGGATTCAAGTCCCGGTCCGACATAAATTTTCATATATTACTAGTAAAACTTATAGCCGGTGTACAGTCGTATTCATATTTTGCGAATACATTTAATGATTTAATACGGCTGTCAATTGTCTGCAGTGTCTGTTCTAACGGACTTGCATGGAAGTATGTTAAGACACTACCCTACCACATTATATGATCAGTTTGTTGTTCTGTAAGTTTGTCTGTTTGTACTGTAAGTTTATTTGTTTAGGACCCCTTTTCCTCAGGAACGGGAAAATGTGTGAAGGTGAAATTTGTTACAAACTGCGGTCTACGGTCCCTTGACAATGCAAAAAATTGAGGCTTCTAGCTCAATGCAATAGAAAGACCGGGCATTTATGTCACATATTTTGATAGCTGCAAACTCATTCGTCAAAATATGTAGGGTGCTGCCCGCTGGCCTAGAATCACGAAATGTGCCAAGAAGCAAGGTTTCACAGTACAGGTAAAGAAAGAAATACGAAAATTTAACTTTCATCACGTGAAAAATACGATTTTTTCCACCATTTGTTGTCCGCCTGTCTGTCCGTCCGCCCGCCTGTTAAGCAAAATGGTTCAGATGGCTCTGAGCACTATGGGACTCAACATCTGAGGTCATCAGTCCTCTAGACTCAGAACTACTTAAACCTAACTAACCTAAGGACAGCACACACATCCATGCCCGAGGCAGGATTCGAACCTGCGACCGTAGCAACAGCGCGGTTCCGGACTGAAGCGCCTAGACCCGCTCGGCCACAGCGGCCAGGGCCTGTTAAGCCCTCTTTTTTCTATCAGGAATTGGTACAAGTATCAAGTTGAAATTTATATAAAATAATAAGGTCTAGGGTCCCTTGGCAGTGTGAAAAATTTAAGTTTTTAAGTCTTGCAGTCAAAAGATTCGGTCATTCAAGTCAAATACTTTAATATTCACAAACGCATTCAGCAAAACATATAGATGAACTATCTACGTACAAAATTAAGTTCGTAACGAAACCTCAGCGTGCGAATCCTACTCGCACCTACTTAACTGTCTTCTTCTCTCACTTTTTTTTTCATTTTAACACACACACACACACACACACACACACACAATTAAGTATACATCTTAAAGGAAACAGAGTAGCCGCGTGTCACACCAATTATTGTACTACGACTGGGGTAATTTCCAAGAATGATTGCCTATCGAAGTTGGAGGGCTCCAAACGATACATATCGAACGTGCGATAGTAAATCGATTATGGAAGTCCCGTGGCGCGCGTTACGATTATGTTTCAAGTTGTCACTACTGAAACGACAAAAGAAAAGCGTTAGAGAAGCACTTGTAAATTCAAAGGAGACGACTTACCTTACTCGTCGTCGGTGTTATCGTCTTGTGACAGTCCACGTAATGTATAAGTTGCAGGGGCAATTCCTTTTTTGCCGTACCCAGGGTAAATTCTGCCAGTATCATGCAGGAATATCGGCAGAGTGTCGTATGCGTCGACTTTCCCCTGCAAACGCAAGTTGTGAAAGTATAAGCACTGGAACAAATACAGTTCGTCCCTCTGTCCTGGACGCCCTTCTCTTTTTATGGTAGACTTGACAGACTTCCACAGCCGTTCTATATTGTGGTTATGGACACTGGCGTCATCTCAAGAGACAAACTCCACAGAGTGGTTCACGAATTCGTGCTCGAACCCTTCAGCTTTGAGTCTGGTACGACTGAAACCGGTATGCGGTGACTTTTGTTCCAGGCAGTGTGAAATGTTTTATGAGACCCACTAATGTCACCTTGTCTCAGTACAATACCCTCACAACGAAACACTTGCCTGACTCCCTTTCTATCCCACGAAAAACCCAAATATGATCTACTTCACTTTTAGAAGGTCATCCTCTCTGATTCTTTCGTCTAGCAATATGAGATTCATCTACTTCTACTATCTTATTTGGACCACCATTTGGCACACTGTCATTTGTCATTATTACGTAGCACACTTCTCGACAAAACCCGAAGTAGTCACATACGGGCCCGCATCTCGTGGTCGTGCGGTAGCGTTCTCGCTTCCCACGCCCGGGTTCCCGGGTTCGATTCCCGGCGGGGTCAGGGATTTTCTCTGCCTCGTGATGGCTGGGTGTTGTGTGCTGTCCTTAGGTTAGTTAGGTTTAAGTAGTTCTAAGTTCTAGGGGACTGATGACCATAGATGTTAAGTCCCATAGTGCTCAGAGCCATTCGAGCCATTCGAGTCACACACGGTATTTGGCGATAACTCAGTTTATGATGCTGTGGCTTGCAACGTGTAATCTCGAATCCAGCACGACACAAGAATTACGCTCGTCTGAACAGATAATTTGGAGGACTCAAACCACGTATTTTTCCTGATGCTGGTTCGCTTTCCGCAAAGTCCGCAATGAAATTGAAACGAAATCTCAGTGTCCACACTCCTCTTACGGAGTTTCACAGACATCGCATCACCACAGACATCGCATCACCACAGTCAACACAGTCCCTGCTTTCCTCGTCCGGCAGAAGTCCATATTTCCGGAAAAACGTCAAACATTTGGCTATGCGGGAAATGCATGGGATTAGAGTTTTCCATGTGAGGCAATCCGCAGAAGAAACTTTAGAAGCAGCACTCATTACACTCGCTATCAAGAGAAACGTGTCGATTTCCCTATGGAATCACAAAAAATTACGGCGGGAATGTAATATACATGAACTGAAGAAACAACGCAAAACTGATAAAAATGACGATCACAAATAATTTATCATAATACGCTCCACGAGACTTCCATAATCGATTTACTATCGCACGTTCGATGTGTATCGTTTGGAGCCCTCCAACTTCGATAGGCAATCATTCTTGGAAATTACCACTACTTCTTATTAAATTAACACCACCGACATTTTAGCGCCAGTAGCTGCAAGGTCAGCATGGCCAGATGCCTTCTCCTCTCGACGACTGGGTGTTGCTTTGCCCTCATCATTATTTCATTATCATCCACGCCCAAGTCACCTACATGGTGTTACATTAAAAACCCTTTCACCCGGCGGCGAGCCGCCACACGACCGACAAGGAGAGATAGAGATAGAGAGAGAGAGAGAGAGAGAGAGAGAGAGAGAGAGAGAGAGAGAGATGGGGGGAAGGAGGGAGGGAGGAGAGAGATGACAGGAAACAATAATCATAATACGGTTACGGCTCAGTGGCAAATGCGTATCTTTCGACCGGTCGCCAATTGGCAACATCCGTGTCCCCAACCTACCGCTCTTATCCAGCCGGGGAAAGGAGACTTACTGTTTACCGTGCAATCCGAAGCATGTGACATTCCCGGCGACTCCTCGCGTCGTTGAGAGATGAAGGTTGTATTAAATTCGGACTGAGAATTTCGATGGTCCGACCGGGT